>NC_082385.1:1427305-1445518 GCF_031168955.1 Gadus macrocephalus | reverse complement strand
GAACACTAGACATCGTGAGATTGCTGCCTCTAAGGTAAAATGCATCAACACGGATAGTTAATACAAAATAAATAAAGATAATGTTGAACTATGGAGCGAAAAAGGTTCACTTGCCTTCTGTTTTCAATGGCAAGCCCAAATCAATTGTTTAATTTGAGTCATTCTATCATAGATTGATGAACAATAAACGTCAAAACACCCTGATATCCTGACTGGAACACACTTACCAATCTCGTATTGGTTCTGGTGCTGGCCTATCATACACATGTATCTGCCAACATGTTTGTGTTATTTGTTTGAGAGGTGGCCGCAAAGTCCCAAGACAGCAGAGGTGCGTTTGTTTTCCGCAGTGTTAATGTCTGTGTACATTGGAATCCTTACCGTGAACTTGTTTTGTCTGCGTGGCTTTGCGCAAGAGCAATGTGTTACCACGGTGACGGGATGGAGGCGGGAGGATGAGGAGAGGGGGGGGGGGGGGGGGGGGGGGGGGCTGACGAACCCGCTGCTATCTGAATAAAAAGCTAAATGAACCTGTTTTTTCTCTTTTTGTTCAAATAAAAAAACAGAGGCAAGCTATTTTATATTCCCAAGCCAACAGATGTTTTGCTGTGTGCGGTTCAAACTTAATTTTAATTGTTTCTTCAGTCACCAGATTGCAACCGCTAAAATGCAAATATGACAAAATAATGGCTTTTCCCGTGATTGTATCTAATCCACGACCGGCGCTTTCACTGGAATATGAACGCATCCCCGACTGCCTCCCATGTGGAGGTCACTCAAAGACACCGTCGTTCCCTTGACTTGCGTTGTCAAGGAAACCTACCACATCCGACATTGGCGACAACGGATGTGTTTTGCATAACATCGTGTCACAGACACCATCTTAACAGAGAGTCAGACACGATGATAACGACTAAACATCCTTCATCCGTGCGTGATTACAAGTCCTAGAATCGCAATATTTGTACGCTTTTAAGCATCCGCTAGTTTGCATTCGCTAACCGGTGTACAAACCTTGTGATAATCTGGACTTTAAACAAGTTTTGTGGCGGACCTGGCGTTCATTCGACGCTGATGATGGGATATGACAACCCAGTCTCACGGAAATACGTGACACTGTCAAGTCATTTAATCTATTCATTCTTGATCTGGGACCCGTAATTTAAAAAAAAATCGTGCCAAAAGCACACATTTCTAACAATATGACAGCTTTTGGCCACCCGTTTCTACTTTCACCTCTGATTCCGAACCGCGACGGAAAAAAAGGTAGCTGCTTCATCTCTTCTTTTTAGAATGAGTTTGTGCTTTTGGCACGGAAAAATTGAAATGACGTGTCCCAGATCTCGAATGAATAGATTAAATGACGTGACGTGACGGTGTCACGTATTTCCGTGAGACTGGGTTGGATATGAGGCTGAGGGGACGAGGTCGGGCCGTCCTGTGTCGCCTCGCCCTCCCGGCTCTCAGGGCAGACGGCAGAGAGGTCGTCTGTCGTGGAGCGTGAGACGAGGACTTGGGGACCACAGCGGAGTCGCCCGTCCGTCTGTTTGTCCTCGGCGAAGGGCAGACGCTGCTCCTGACCGTTAAGCCGCGCGCCAACTACCCTGCGCTCAGGGGCGCGGAAGTTTAGTTCTTCATCTTTTTCTCAGTTGTGACCGTGATGTAAATCGACAGTGTCCTTGAGGTTTTACAGGTTTTAATCAGACTGAGACGGAGAGAGGTAAAAGGTGAATACGCAGGTCTGAAGGGAACAGTGTCCACCGCGTGGTGACTAGACTTTAGATTATTTGCTCGATAAAATGAAAAAACAACGTGCTTCAAATCAAAACCGGAAAAGAATCAAATGCGGCATGGGTGGTGAGGCTTCTTTGTATAGAAATAAAAAAGAACCCCCCTCCCTTCTGTCAAAAGCTTGGGCCCCCCTTCCAGACAGTCTGCACTGTGTGCTCGTTTCAGAGCTCTCCTTAGCTCTACATCTCCTTCCCTGACTTAAAGGGGTGATATTACACCACCAGGTGTGAGTGAGATTAGCCGTTACAAGCCGTTTGATAATCTACCTTTTCCCGTGTCTTAGTGGCATCACCAGTGTACCTGTCCACCTAGATGTTTGCTGCGTAGATCAGTCTACCAGCCTACCCAGTGGACCGTTGCAGATGTTGCTGATCTATCCATCATCCACCTAGGGTGTCACTCCCACGTGTGATGTCCCTTGGGCACAGGGAAGGGCACATTTCAAACGGCTTGTCGTGGCTAATCAGCCTCACACCTGGTGGTATAATATGGGACCTTTTACATCTGAGCCAGTGTGACCCAGTGATAGTCTGGTGGGAGCTGCGGTCCCAGGCTAAAGACCGTGTGGACTCCTCTCCTCCTTCCGACTCCACTCTGAGCGAGGGAACAAGGAGTGGACTGTCGGCGAAGGAGCATTCGGAGCATGTTTAGCAGAGTGAAGTATTGATAAAGGTCACAAAGAGAACTTAATTTAGGCTTTTTTAGGCACCAGAAAACCCAAGCTTTTTATTTAGATCATTATTTGTATTTTAACTTAAACTAAAATGACAATCTTTTAAACAGTGTTCAACGCATACCTTTTTTATTTATTTCCTCACAAGTCAGAGAAACAAACAAGTCAAGATCCCGATCCTGTAGGTTAATGCAAACACTGAGGTAAAAATCGCAAAAATGAAGGACTTGAAACAAGCGAACCGAGTGATTAGCATTTTAAAGAGCTGTCGCCTAGGTTACGCCAGAGATTAATTACCCTTCATCCAGACACGCTGAAGTGATTCATTTCCCCCTTACTTATACTCACCCTGATAAGATAAGAGACTGTTCACTTAAATCAATATGACTGACGGAACGGAAGGTTATAGCGACGGGATTCGAGGGGGGTGGGAGTCGGTAGAAGCCCCTAAAGTTTAAACCAATCACAGGAATGCTGTGTGAGCAATTTCCTACCATCGTGTTTCGACGGTAGATAAGAAACTTTTGCCTGAGTTTCTGCGGTCTGCCCAAAGGAATTCTGGGACGGCACCAGGTAATCGGATCTCAAGACCGACCAATAGGAAGAGCAGAGGGACCTGTTGGCCACACCCCTTCCTAAATTTCCCCCATGGTGGAGGAGGGTGGATTGGTTTTTAAATCCTTACATTTAAATCCTTCTTGTTTTCCAAGAGCTCTTAATGGATTGCCCCCTGGTCTATTTATTAAACATTAACAAGATTTTCCTTTAAATGTTGCACTAAAGGGTTAGTGATTGATAGCCTAATGGTATTTTAGTCATTACGAACACACTCTCACACACACACACACACACACACACACTCTCTCTCTCACTCTCTCTTCCAGCTCTATTGGAACGGCAAGGGGTTGAGGAATACTCGAATCAAGGTTACACACCCGATCCAAAACTAGCAACCTTTCTCTCATGCCATCGCGGTTCTCTAATAGGTCCATGATCGCGGTCCCTAAACATTTGTTCAACTGACGGAGGGAAGACGATTGGTTGGTTGATTGTATTCTGGCATCACTACGGTAACGGTCAGCCTATAGGGGGCCACAAGGTAGCCAAAATGAGTAACCAAAATGAATAACTTAAAATGAGTTAAGCGCCTAAAAAAGTAAATTGAACGGAAAATAGGCCTGATTGTATAACCGCAGAACGACTCAAAGACGACTCCGCCAAGACCCACACCATTGCTGAGATGGTGATGGAGTTGGCAAGGCTTTGCTTCCTGTCTATTGATGCACAAGCTGCCACCAATTCACTCACACGCAAACGACAGAAGATCACAGAGAGATGAACTGAGATTATAACACAAAACCAAACCCAACCAGACACAAGACGATGGGTCACGAGGTCATCGAGATCCAGACCGCTATCATCCTCTTTAGAGCTGAAGATAAAATTGGGAAATAATACAACATAATCCACCACAACACGGAACAGCGGGGGAGATCTTCTCTGAGATGAGTGCTTTAGTCAGTTCATTAGACGTGTAACTCTGTTCCCGTTGTGTGGGACATCTGGTGGTGTGCACAACGCCCCCCCCCCCCCCCCCCCCTCCCCCACAAAACAACCCCCGCAATGGAAGCCACACAATTCATAAAATAATCGAATCAAATTATTTTCTACAAAGTCCACTAGTTGCTTGTTGAACATGTCCCTTACTGTTAGGACTCTCAAGTCTTCACTTTATTTTTTTATGTTTTCATGATAAGATGCGAAACTCAACCCCAATATGCATGAATTACTGCATAGGCAGATAAAAACAATCAAATCTAATTATTTTCTACTAACTCCAACATATTGTGGTTCAACAGGTCACCAGGCACCACTGGGATGATTGCAAGTGTTTTTATTGGAGCATTTTGTAAGAATTAGATGTTAAAGTCATCCCGAATACGCATGCATTACTATATGAAAGCCTCTTATTTCTACATCAAGTGATTTGTAAGGTCAAGTATGACCTCCGAGGTGACTTTATCAGGTGTCTAGATGGTGCAGTGTTAAGTGCTGATGGTTCATGTTCTGTAGGCACTGGTTCGAGTCCCCACAAACATCCACCAAGTAGTAGGTACCAACAAAAGCTTTACCTTAAGGGTAATGTCTTTTCTCACTATCATGTGACTTGTAGTCAAGTATGACATCCGAGAACAATATAGCATGTGTCTTGATGGTGCAGTGGTAAGTGCTGTAGGTTTACGGAAGCACAGGTTTGCAATATCATCCCACTGCAGACGCAAATGGGCGTTCTCGTGTGGTGGTAGTTCCCGTTTACGCAGACTGGAACGCCCCCTTCTTATTCTTCGTCGCCTTTCTCGCTGAACTGTATTAAAATGTCATAGTGTACTACTCCGAAACCATGTAAATAGTGTTGTAAATTAACTTCCAAAGCTTTTCAAATCTTATTTGGAAAATAACTTCACATGGTGTGTCTTTTTACAATTTATTCGTTACCAGCATTCGTAGCGTTGATCCGCAGTGAAATAGTCTGCTATAAAGGTGCGGCCACACCAGACGCGTATCTCGCGTACTTTTTACGCGAGATACGCGCGTATAATGTTGCTTGACCATTTTGTGTCAAAAATGGTCGCATACGCGCAATACGCGCTATACCTCTCCCTGAGTGACTTCCACCTCCTGCGACATACGTCCACTGACAAGAACATATATACATATTAAGTTGTGTAACCTGACAAGCGGGACAGTCTGTTGTAGTAGTATCACTTAATATTACTGCTAACTGGTGCTACCGCTAACCGGCGCTAACTTTTTTCATAGTAGAACACAACCGATAGCTGAAGCCAAGCAAAATACACACACACATTATTCACTGATCTTACCAGGAACGCCAATATCCTCTGCCACGTCGACCCACGCCCTCTCTGTTTTGTTCCTGTCCCTGTACGACACCATCGTGGTGTCGTACAGGACAGGACGGCCGCACACGGCGACGATGATATTTTGATCCACCTCCATTTCTGTTCGTGTAGTGTCTGTAGTGTTGATCAGCAGAGAAATAGTCCGCCAAGACGTTGAGGTTGCTTAGTAACCAGAGACTCTGTCCATGCAAGTGAACGGAGCGTTCCCTCTTCGTCATAACTATCAAACCAAACATCCTTCACATTCACCGAGCGAACATTATGAAAGTAAAATGCACATTTCTCGCTAGAAATGTTTCCATAAAAGCATTTAATGGCGTAACTATGTTACTATTTCCACACAGAATAAAGAAAGATGTCGGCCGTATGCTTCTGTCCAAGCTCACTACTCTCTGCCAGTGACGTCGGGTCAAGCTCAACGCTGATTGGGCAATACGGCTAATCGTCATGCGTATGAGCGTAAAAAGTTCAATTTTTTGAACTCTTGAAATGTACGCGATATACGCACTTTACGCGCGTATAGCGCGTACATATACGCGCCTCATACGCGCAATACGCGCATACAATGTTGCTTATACGCATATTACGCGTAATACGCGCGTAAACCAATGGTTCCCTATGGAAAAAATGGCGATTTCATACGCGAAGTACGCGAAATACGCGTCTGGTGTGGCCGCACCTTAAGACGTTGACGTCGCTTAGCAACCGAAGACTCTGGGGTTGACAAGTTACCGGACTACTACCCATGCAAGTGAACGGAGCGTTCCACGGCATTGAGAAGACCCGTGTAATAAAGGCCTATAAAATGTCTGTTCATGACATAGATTTCTCCTCAAATTAGGCCAATAAAGCAATGATAACAAAAACAAAAAAAACACAAACGCTCGATCAAAGGCCCGACCCGACAATCAAAACCCTCATTGTTTAACATGAATTGGCTAAACAAATGACCACTGTACCATATTTAAACACAATTCAAATTGTGCAGAGAATTATTTCCATTGGTCATTCTCAGGGGCGGCTGGCAATCAAACATGTTGGTGGGGCACAGTAACAGACAGGGAGTCTGAGGTTCTCCCCCCCCATAATTTTTTTGGAATTGAATAGATTTGATTTCCTGTATTCTGGTGCATTTTGGGGATGGCCACTACCTATTTACCTGCTTTTCATTCAGATTCATAGCCTACATCCTGACTTGCAGGGCCTGGACAAGCTTACACTGCATATACAGACCTACTTCATGGCCATTCCACCAGCCATTGCTATTTGACCCATTGTTGTTATTCTGATATTGAGACAAATCATGATCACTGTCCTATAGCGTCCATTTTTTGTGAGTCTCAATGTCTACTTCAAATGCAGTTAGAAATATGGGACAGTTGCTTCATTTTGTTTATATGCTACAGGCCGAAAGACTAAATTAATATGTAACTTACTTGCTCCTTTTAAGTATAACATTGCTTGGGGAGTCCAATTCCTCCACTGAAAAGGGTGGAAAGTGCTTACAACTCTCTGCTAGTTAGCGATCTATGACACTGTTGTTTTTTATTGGTCGTCATGAAAAAAACATAAGGGGAAACACTGTTGTTTTTTATTGGTCGTCATGAAAAAAACTAAAGGGGTAACACTGAAAAAAAACAAAAGGGGTAACACTGAAAAGGGTGGAAAGTGCTTACAACTCTCTGCTAGTTAGCGATCTATGACACTGTTGTTTTTCTTTGGTCGTCATGAAAAAAACCACAAGGGGTAACACTGTCGTTTTAATCAAATGAAACACAAGGGGTAACATTGTCGTTTTAATCAAATGAAACATAAGGGGTAACACTGTCGTTTTTTATCGGTCGTCATGAAAAAAACATAAGGGGTAACACTGTTGATTTTATTAAATGAAACATGAGGGGTGACACTGTCATTTTTCTTTGGTTGTCATGAAAAAAACCATAAGGGGCAACACTTGTTTTTTATTGGTCGTCATGAAGAAAAACATAAGAGGTAACACTGTTGTCTTTGTCAAATAAAATATAAGGGGTAACACTGTCGTTTTTTATTGGTCGTCATGAAAAAAACATAAGGGAAATAATAGAAATACACACATGCATTTTAATGTCATGTATATCCTCTTTATTGATGATTGATTATTGTGTATTGTCATCGCCTCAGTGGTGCAGCGGAGTGTACTCTGCCTAACCCACTGGCGACCGCGGCTCAATTTCTTTTTTTTATCGGCCGTCATGAAATAAACATAAGGGGTAACACTGTTGTTTTTTATTGGTCTTCATGAAAAAAAACATAAGGGGTAACACTGTAGTTTTTATCAAATGAAACGTAAAGGGTAACACTGTCATTTTTCATCTGTTGTCATGAAAAACCCATAAGGGGTAACACTGTCGAAATGTATCGAATAAAACGTAGGGGGTAACACATGAAACACATTTTTATCACATGAAACATGAGGGGTGAAACTGTTGTTTTTTATTGGTCGTCATGAAAAAAACAAAAAAGGGGTAACACTGTCGTTTTTTATTGGTCGTCATGAAAAAAAACATAAGGGGTAACACTGTCGTTTTTTATTGCTCGTCATGAAAAAAAACCTATTTAAAAAAAAAAAAAAAAAAAGTCCTTGTCAGATAAAATATAAGGGGTAACACTGTTGTTTTTCATCAGTCATCATGGGAAAATATCATAAGTGGTCACACTGTCGTTTTTATCAAATGAAACGTAAAGGGTAACACTGTCGTTTTTTGTCTGTCGTCATGAAAAACCCATAAGGGGTAACACTGTCGAAATGTATCGAATAAAACAAAGGGGGTAACACTGTCGTTTTTTATCAAATAAGACATGAGGGTTGACACTGTTGTTTTTTATTGGTCGTCAAGAAAAAAAACGAAAAAAGAACGAAAAAAGAGGAGATGTGACCCGGCCCGGAGGAAGCCCGGGGCCCCCGTCTGGAGCCAGGCCCAGACGGAGGGCTCGATGGCGAGCGCCTGGTGGCCGGGTTTGCCACGGAGCCCGGTCGGGCACAGCCCGAACAAACTACGTGGCACCCCCCCTCTCTTCATCCCATGGGCCCACCACCTGTGGGAAGACCCGTTGGGGTCGGGTGCGCAGACACATGGGTGGCAGCGAAGGTCAGGGGTCTCGACGGACCAGACCCGGGCGGCAGAAGCTGGCTCTGGGGACGTGGAACGTCACCTCGCTGTGGGGAAAGGAACTGGAGCTTGTGAGGGAGGTGGAGCGCTATCAGTTAGATCTGGTGGGGCTTACCTCCACGCACAGTCTCAGCTCTGGTACCGTACTCCTGGATAAGGGTTGGACTCTATTCTTCTCCGGAGTTGCCAAGGGCGTGAGGCGCCGGGTGGGTGTGGGGATACTCATAAATCCCCGGCTGAGCGCCGCGGTGTTGGAGTTTACCCCGGTAGACGAGAGGGTCGCCTCCCTGCGCCTAAGGGTTGTAGGGGGGAAAACTCTGACTGTTGTTTGTGCGTATGCACCAAACAGCAGCTCAGAGTACTCGGCCTTCTTGGAGACCCTGAATGGAGTCCTGTATGGGGCTCCAGTAGGGGACTCCGTAGTTCTGCTGGGAGACTTCAACGCCCACGTGGGCAACGATGGAGACACCTGGAGAGGCGTGGTGGGGAGGAACGGCCTCCCTGATCTAAACCCGAGCGGTCGTTTGTTATTGGACTTCTGTGCTAGTCATGGATTATCCATAACAAACACCATGTTCGAACATAAGGGTGCTCATAAGTGTACCTGGTACCAGAGTACCCTAGGCCGAAGATCGATGATCGATTTTGTGATCGTGTCATCTGATCTGAGGCCGCATGTTTTGGACACTCGGGTAAAGAGAGGGGCGGAACTGTCAACCGACCACCATCTGGTTGTGAGTTGGATCAGGGAATGGGGGAAATTTCCGGATAGACCTGGTAAGCCCAAACGAGTAGTGCGGGTGAACTGGGAACGTCTGGAGGAGGCCCCCGTCCTAGGTATCTTCAACTCACACCTCCGGCGGAGCTTTTCTGGCATTCCTGTGGAGGTTGGGGGCATTGAGCCGGAGTGGGCGGTGTTCAAAGCCTCCATTGCTGAAGCTGCGGTGGCTAGCTGTGGCCTCAGGGTCTTAGGCTCCTCAAGGGGCGGTAACCCTCGGACACCGTGGTGGACTACGGTGGTCAGGGAAGCCGTCCGACTGAAGAAGGAGGCCTTCCGGGATATGATATCCTGGAGGACTCCTGACTCGGTTGCAGGGTACCGACAGGCTCGAAGGGCTGCAGCGGCTGCCGTGTCGGAGGCTAAGCAGCGGGTGTGGGAGAAGTTCGGAGAGGCCATGGAGAAGGACTTTCGGTCGGCACCAAAGTGTTTCTGGAAGACTATCCGGCACCTCAGGAGGGGGAAACGGGGAACCATCCAAGCTGTGTACAGTAAGGATGGGACTCTGTTGACCTCAACTGAGGAGGTCGTCGGACGTTGGAAGGAACACTTTGAGGAACTCCTGAATCCGAATAACACGCCCTCTATGTTGGAGGCAGAGCTCGAGGTTGATGGTGTTTCGTCGTCAATTTCCCTGGTGGAGGTCACTGAGGTAGTCAAACATCTCCGCAGTGGCAATGCCCCAGGGATTGATGAGATCCAGCCAGAAATGCTAAAGGCTCTGGGTGTTGAGGGGCTGTCATGGTTGACACGCCTATTCAACATCGCGTGGGAGTCGGGTACAGTGCCAAAGGAGTGGCAAACCGGGGTGGTGGTTCCCCTGTTCAAAAAGGGGGACCAGAGAGTGTGTGCCAATTACCGGGGTATCACACTTCTCAGCCTCCCTGGTAAAGTCTACTCCAAGGTGCTGGAAAGGAGGGTTCGGCCGATCGTCGAACCTCAGATTGAAGAGGAACAATGCGGTTTTCGCCCCGGACGTGGAACTACGGACCAGCTCTTCACTCTCGCAAGGATCCTGGAGGGGGCCTGGGAGTATGCCCATCCGGTCTACATGTGTTTTGTGGATCTGGAGAAGGCGTATGACCGGGTCCCCCGGGAGAAACTGTGGGAGGTGCTGCGGGAGTATGGGGTAAGGCGGTCTATCCTCAGGGCCATCCAATCTTTGTACTCCCAAAGCGAGAGCTGTGTTCGTGTTCTCGGCAGCCAGTCAGTTTCGTTCTCAGTGGGTGCTGGTCTCCGCCAGGGCTGCGCCTTGTCACCAATCCTGTTTGTGATATACATGGACAGGATATCGAGGCGTAGTCATGGTGGGGAGGGGTTGCAGTTCGGTGGTCTGAGGATCTCGTCACTGCTTTTTGCAGATGATGTGGTCCTCATTTGGATCATCGGCCTGTGACCTTCAGCACTCACTTGATCGGCTGGCGGCCGAGTGTGAATCGGCTGGGATGAGGATCAGCACCGCTAAATCTGAGGCCATGACTCTTAGCAGGAAACCGGTGGATTGCTTACTCCGGGTAGGAAATGAGTCCTTAGCCCAAGTGAAGGAGTTCAAGTACCTCGGGGTCTTGTTCGCGAGTGAGGGTACTATGGAGCGTGAGATTGGCCGGAGAATCGGAGCAGCGGGGGCGGTATTGCGTTCGCTTTACCGCACCGTTGTAACGAAAAGAGAGCTGAGCCGCAAGGCAAAGCTCTCGATCTACCGGTCGATCTTCGTTCCTATCCTCACCTATGGTCATGAGGGCTGGGTGATGACCGAAAGGACGAGATCGCGGGTACAAGCGGCCGAGATGAGTTTTCTCAGAAGGGTGGCTGGCGTCTCCCTTAGGGATAGGGTGAGAAGCTCAGCCATCCGTGAGGAACTCGGATTAGAGCCGCTGCTCCTTTACTTAGAAAGGAGTCAGCTGAGGTGGTTCGGGCATCTGGTAAGGATGCCCACTGGGCGCCTTCCTTGGGAGGTGTTTCAGGCACGTCCAGTGGGGAGGAGACCTCGGGGAAGACCCAGGACTAGGTGGAGAGATTATATCTCAACACTGGCCTGGGAACGCCTCGAGATCCCCCCGTCAGAGCTCGTCAATGTGGCCCGGGAAAGGGAAGTCTGGGGCCCCCTGCTTGAGCTGCTCCCCCCGCGACCCGACCCCGGATAAGCGGATGATGATGAGGATGAGATGAGGGTCAAGAAAAAAAACGTAAGGGGTACCTGTCGTTTTTTATCGGCCGTCATGAAATAAACATAAGGGGGAACACTGTTGTTTTTTATTGGTCGTCATGAAAAAAAACATAAGGGGTAACACTGTTGTTTTTGTCAAATAAAATATAAGGGGTAACAGTGTCGTATTTTATTGGTCGTCATGAAAAAAAACATGAGGGAAATAATAGAAATACACACATACATTTTAATGTCATGTATATCCTCTTTATTGATGATTGATTATTGTGTATTGTCACCGCCTCAGTGGTGCAGTGGAGTGCACGCTGCCTAACCCACTGGAGAGCGTGGCTCAATTTCTGTGAAAAACATAATTTCTTTAATTTTAAACGTAATGCTATCATGTCTATTGCACTGTCATATATAACCTTAGACATTTTCAATTTAAAAATCTCAGTGGGAAGTGGAGAGAGCTGTGAGCTGACCCCCTGGAGACCGGGGTTCAAGTCCGGTTATTGTCATCTGTTGGGAGACTCATATTTCTATTTCATGCGAATTATAAAGTCAAGTATAACCATTGTGATGACTATATCCGGTGTCTTGATGGTGCATTGATAAGTTCGGAGGTTAACACTCTAAACAGCTCAGGTTCGGATCCCCGCAAAAACGTTGACAGGGTCGTCATGAAATAAAAATTGTCCTTGTCATATAAAATATGGGGTAACACTGTAGTTTTTTATTGGTCGTCATGAAAAAAAACATAAGGGGTAACACTGTAGTTTTTTTATTGGTCGTCATGAAAAAAAACACAAGGGGTAACACTGTCGTTTTTTATTGGTCGTCATGAAAAAAAACTAAAGGGAAATAATAGAAATACACACATACATTTTAATGTCATGTATATCCTCTTTATTGATGATTGATTATTCTGTATTATCATCGCCTCAGTGGTGCAGTGGAGTGCATGATGCCTAACCCCCAGGAGACCGGGGTTCAAGTCCGGTTGATGTCCTCTGTTGGAAGTCTCTTATTTCTATTTCATGCAAATTATAAAGTCAAGTATAACCATTGTGATGACTTTATTCGTTGTCTTGATGGTGCATTGATGAGTTTGGCGGTTAACACTCTAAACAGCTCAGGTTCGGATCCCTGCAAAAACGTTGACAGGGGTACCACTGTTGTTTTTTATTGGTCAACATGGAAAAAACATAAGGGGTAACTGTCTGCTTTTATTGGTCGCCATGAAAAGAAACATAAGGGGTAACACTGTTGTTTCTTATTGGTCGTCATGAAAAAAAACAAGAGAGGTAACACTGTTGTTTTTTATTGGTCGTCATGAAAAAAACATAAGGGGTAACACTGTCGCTTTTTTATTGGTCGTCATGAAATAAAAGTATAAGGGGTAAAACTGTTGTATTTTATTGGTCGTCATGAAAAAAAACATATTTGAAAATAAAAAAAAAAGTGTCCTTGTCAGTCATCAGTCATCATGGGAAAATAACGTAAGGGGTAACACTGTCGTTTTTATCAAATGAAACGTAAAGGGTAACACTGTCGTTTTTTATCTGTCGTCATGAAAAACCCATAAGGGGTAACACTGTCGAAATGTATCGAATAAAACATAGGGGGTAACACTGTCGTTTTCACCAAATGAAACATGAGGGGTGACACTGTCGTTTTTCTTTGGTCGTGATGAAAAAAAACATAAGGGGTTACACTGTCGTTTTTTATTGGTCGTCATGAAAAAAACAAATAAGGCGTAACACTGTAGTTTTTTATTGGTCGTCATGAAAAAAAACATAAGGGGTAACACTGTTGCTTTTTATTGGTCATCATGGGAAAATAACATATGGGGTAACACTTTCATTTTTATCAAATGAAACGTAAAGGGTAACACTGTCGTTTTTTTATCTGTCGTCATGAAAGACCCATAAGGGGTAACACTGTCGAAATGTATCGAATAAAACATAGGGGATTACACTGTCGTTTTCACCAAATGAAACATGAGGAGTGACACTGTCGTTTTTCTTTGGTCGTCATGAAAAAAAACATAAGGGGTAACACTGTTGTTTTTTATTGGTCGTCATGAAAAAAAACAAGGGGTATCACTGTTGTTTTTTATTGGTCGTCATGAAAAAAACATAAGGGGTAACACTGTTGTTTTTTATTGGTCGTCATGAAAGAAAACATAAGGGGTATCACTGTTGTATTTTATTGGTCGTCATGAAAAAAAACATATTTGAAAATAAAAAAAAAAGTGTCCTTGTCAAAAAAAACATAAGGGGTAACACTGTTGTTTTTTATTGGTCGTCATGAAAAAAAACATATTTGAAAAAAAAAAAAAGTGTCCTTGTCAAAAAAAACACAAGGGGTATCACTGTTGTTTTTTATTGGTAGTCATGAAAAAAAACATAAGGGGTAACACTGTTGTCTTTGTCAAATAAAATATAAGGGGTAACACTGTTGTATTTTATTAGTCGTCATGAAAAAAAACATATTTAAAAAAAAAAAAAAGTGTCCTTGTCAAAAAAAACTTGTTTTTTATTGGTCGTCATGAAAAAAACACAAGGGGTATCACTGTTGTATTTTATTGGTCGTCATGAAAAAAAACATATTTGAAAATAAAAAAAAAGTGTCCTTGTCAAAAAAAACATAAGGGGTAACACTGTTGTTTTTTATTGGTCGTCATGAAAAAAAACAAGGGGTATCACTGTTGTATTTTATTGGTCGTCATGAAAAAAAACATATTTGAAAAAAAAAAAAAAGTGTCCTTGTCAAAAAAAACACAAGGGGTATCACTGTTGTTTTTTATTGGTCGTCATGAAAAAAACATAAGGGGTAACACTGTTGTTTTTTATTGGTCGTCATGAAAGAAAACATAAGGGGTAACACTGTTGTTTTTTATTGGTCGTCATGAAAGAAAACATAAGGAGTAACACTGTCGTATTTTATTGGTCGTCATGAAAAAAAACATATTTGAAAAAAAGAAAAAGATTGTCCTTTGTCCTTTTTTATTGGTCGTCATGAAAAAAACATAAGGGGTAACACTGTCGCTTTTTTATTGGTCGTCATGAAAATAAATATAAGGGGTAACACTGTCGAAATGTATCGAATAAAACATAGGGGGTAACACTGTCGTTTTTATCAAATGAAACATGAGGGGTGACACTGTTGTTTTTTATTGGTAGTCATGAAAAAAAACATAAGGGGTAACACTGTTGTCTTTGTCAAATAAAATATAAGGGGTAACACTGTTGTATTTTATTAGTCGTCATGAAAAAAAACATATAAAAAAAAAAAAAAAAGTGTCCTTGTCAAAAAAAATGGTTGTTTTTTATTGGTCGTCATGAAAAAAACACAAGGGGTATCACTGTTGTATTTTATTGGTCGTCATGAAAAAAAACATATTTGAAAATAAAAAAAAAGTGTCCTTGTCAAAAAAAACATAAGGGGTAACACTGTTGTTTTTTATTGGTCGTCATGAAAAAAAACAAGGGGTATCACTGTTGTGTTTTATTGGTCGTCATGAAAAAAAACATATTTGAAAAAAAAAAAAAAGTGTCCTTGTCAAAAAAACACAAGGGGTATCACTGTTGTTTTTTATTGGTAGTCATGAAAAAAAACATAAGGGGTAACACTGTTGTCTTTTTCAAATAAAATATAAGGGGTAACACTGCTGTATTTTATTAGTCGTCATGAAAAAAAACATATTTAAAAACAAAAAAGTGTCCTTGTCAAAAGAACCATAAGGGGTAACACTGTTGTTTTTTATTGGTCGTCATGAAAAAAACCACAAGGGGTATCACTGTTGTATTTTATTGGTCGTCATGAAAAAAAACATATTTGAAAAAAAAAAAAGTGTCATTGTCAAAAAAAGATAAAGGGTAACACTGTTGTTTTTTATTGGTCGTCATGAAAAAAAACACAAGGGGTATCACTGTTGTTTTTTCTAGGTAGTCAAGAAAAAAAACATAAGGGGTAACACTGTTGTCTTGGTCAAATAAAATATAAGGGGTAACACTGTTGTTTTTTATTGATCGTCATGAAAAAAAACACAAGGGGTATCACTGTTGTTTTTTATTGGTAGTCATGAAAAAAAACATAAGGGGTAACACTGTTGTCTTTGTCAAATAAAATATAAGGGGTAACACTGTTGTATTTTATTGGTCGTCATGAAAAATAACATTTGAAAAAAAAAAAAGTGTCATTGTCAAAAAAAGATAAAGGGTAACACTGTTGTTTTTTATTGGTCGTCATGAAAAAAAACACAAGGGGTATCACTGTTGTTTTTTCTAGGTAGTCAAGAAAAAAAACATAAGGGGCAACACTGTTGTCTTGGTCAAATAAAATATAAGGGGTAACACTGTTGTTTTTTATTGGTCGTCATGAAAAAAAACACAAGGGGTATCACTGTTGTTTTTTATTGGTAGTCATGAAAAAAAACATAAGGGGTAACACTGTTGTCTTTGTCAAATAAAATATAAGGGGTAACACTGTTGTATTTTATTGGTCGTCATGAAAAAAAACATTTGAAAAAAAAAAAAGTGTCATTGTCAAAAAAAGATAAAGGGTAACACTGTTGTTTTTTATTGGTCGTCATGAAAAAAAACACAAGGGGTATCACTGTTGTTTTTTCTAGGTAGTCAAGAAAAAAAACATAAGGGGCAACACTGTTGTCTTGGTCAAATAAAATATAAGGGGTAACACTGTTGTTTTTTATTGGTCGTCATGAAAAAAAACACAAGGGGTATCACTGTTGTTTTTTATTGGTAGTCATGAAAAAAAACATAAGGGGTAACACTGTTGTCTTTGTCAAATAAAATATAAGGGGTAACACTGTTGTATTTTATTGGTCGTCATGAAAAAAAACATTTGAAAAAAAAAAAAGTGTCATTGTCAAAAAAAACATAAGGGGTAACACTGTTGTTTTTTATTGGTCGTCATGAAAAAAAAAACAAGGGGTATCACTGTTGTTTTTTATTGGTAGTCATGAAAAAAAACATAAGGGGTAACACTGTTGTCTTTGTCAAAAAAAAACAAGGGGTATCACTGTTGTTTTTTATTGGTCGTCATGAAAAAAAACATATTTGAAAATAAAAAAAAAGTGTCCTTGTCAAATAAAATATAAGGGGTAACTGTTGTTTTTCATCAGTCATCATGGGAAAAAAACATAAGGGCTAACACTGTCGTTTTTATCAAATGAAACCTAAAGGGTAACACTGTATAGAATAGAAACACACATGCACACACGCACACACACACACACACACACACACTCAGATGGATCCGATCGGGATTTCCGTTGCGATGGGTTTCCTCCATCAGCGACTTATACAATAAACAAATTATGTAAAACAAAACCCCTCCTTCATCTTAAAATAATAGTATGTAAATATGGTGAATAGGCCTCCATCTTTGTTATACTTTTAAAATGTTCCTATATTGCCTATTTTATAGCTTACACACTGATATTCAACAGAGAAACACTCTGAGCATGCGCATTTCAATGTTTCCAGTCCAATACACATTGCATTGGGCTGGTGGGGCTAGAGCCCCTCTTGCATTGGGCTGGTGGGGCTAGAGCCCCTCTTGCATTGGGCTGGTGGGGCTAGAGCCCCTCTTGCCCCTCCAGATGAACTCAGCCGGAAGAAGCAAGCCAGGGTCGACTAAAAATTAAATAAAAGCGCCAAACTTATTATTTTATAGTACTTTCTGGGAAGATAATTAAAAAAAAAATATATATATATAAAACAATATATATATTCAATTTTTTATATATTTCCTTTTTTTCATTTTCTTTTCTTTTTTTCTTGTGAGAGTAGCGACTTGCCCCTAATGACCACTAGTCGCCACTGGTCATTCTGACCTGGGACATTTAGAATTGTCGGTCCTCCTCATTTTTTCCCGGTCATTGACCGGTAATAACTGAAAACGGAAACTCTGCTCTAACCGGCCTAACTTTCACCGTCAACACCGAACCCCTTCTTCTTCGCACGGCTGTCAACATCCGAAACATACGCTCGTTCGATTTTCTCAGCAGTTTCAAGTACGAGTAGCATAGAACTAACGTTAGCCAAGTGGGGGCTCCATGATTGCTAAATCGAATGAGAGAGGTAAAATTGCCATTAAGGAAGGAAAGCATAGTATGGCGTTCCTGGTAGGTTCCTGACAGAAACGCCCAAGCCTGCATGTAGACCCTTCTGCAGGTTTGTGGTTCAGGTTCTGTCACATACAGCCACGAAGTAGGGGGTACCACCAAAAGGTTTGCTTTAAAGGTGATCTCTTATTGCTATATCATGTGACTTGTAAAGTCAAGTATAACCTCAGAGAACAGAATCTCAGGTGTCCTGATGGCACAACGGTGAGTGCTGTAGGTTAACACTCATAGACTCTGGTTCAATGCCCCTCTCAAACATCACACACAAATGCAAAAGAAACAACGTATTGATAAATAATGTTCTATTTTATTCATTCAGTGACCATAACCATAGATTATCATTGCCAATAAACTAATTAGAAGATGCATATGCTGTTAAGAAGATTTGAGTTTGGTTGTAGTATCTGCAGTAGAGAGCATTAACTGTAGGAGAAAGTTAATAAATTACAACAATTAATAGTCCAGTTAATGCAAGCTTGTGTGACAAATAACGAAAAAACTGTTGATGCACTTCCAAAGTTTTTAAAAAAAAACATGATATATAGGATAGAATGCAATGACAAGGGAGTTTTCAATTATATCATCTTTAACACACCAG
>NC_082385.1:1384625-1427205 GCF_031168955.1 Gadus macrocephalus | reverse complement strand
AATTAACGAGACACACCAGGTTTGCACTCAAACCATATGAATTGATATTAAACGTATTCACCTTATTGCTATTGTACTACTCTGTCTTCCTGTACTACACTGCTGTACACAGTGAGCTCCGAGTATACAGGCCAAGATACACATTCACATAATAGATGGTTCATTTAAACAAAGAAAGACGACAGGTGGGTGACATTGACAGTATCCACCTTGGTACATCTTCTTGTGACTTTGTTTTGTTCAAACCTACCAACCCATAAATCGAGGGTACATCCCATAATGTTTGGGGGCCAGCAGTGTGAAAGTAACCCCCAAGCTACAGCGAGACAGGGGCCTGTCGGACCCTCTCCAGGGGGTCTGAGTGGGCTTCATTATCTTTCTGATATTCTTCACATTTTCTTGACCCCTTAAACCGGGGAAAAAAAGAGAGAAAGCCAGAGTGACCTTCGTTGTTAGGCTCATGAATAATTCCACTCGATTTCGTTTGTAATGAATGGCTTTAATGAGGTGTCATCCTCAAAGAGGAACTTGTTCCTGCGATAGGGATATTTAAGGAACGGGTGTAATGTAAGAAGACCTCCAAGTCTGCTCAGAGCTTCAACTAGGAGAGATTTCAGATCACCTTTCTCCCATGGCACGGATGTCCTACCAGACAGCAACATAATCATTCGATAAGTATTGATTTTATATAAACGTAGGAACCTGCATCATCATAACTTTTTAATAGCGAGGATGTTTCGACTTGGCTTCTTGTTGACAAAGCATAACAAAGTGAAGCGTGAACACAAATCTTAAGGCACTGATTTAATGGAAGTGTGGCACTTTTTGAAAATATATATGCTGAGGATTGTTTTGTTATTTGTGCTTGACTTCATTTTTGTGTTTGTTGAAAACTAACACTCCGTATATTCCATGCATATCTTTATTGACATTCAGCATTGAAAGACAGAACCGTGCCAACAGAATGTTATTATGTGGAGATGAGTGATCATCTCTTAAAGCACTTGTAATTCAAAGAAACGTTTTATAACCTTAATAAATGTAGATATTTACGAGCACAATAACAGATCCAAGGTCCACCATCTGAGCTGTCCTCTGAAATGCATCTTTCTTTTTTTTTTTTTTGCAGGTGACGAGACAGAAGAGAAGACACATTTGGAACAAGCTCAGACATGCCGGGGCACATGAAATAGAGCGGGCTCTCCCATTGGCGGACACCCTTTGGAATACGTACACCTGTTGTCCACCAACAATAACTGGGCTGAATATCTTATTCACTTCATTCTTTGCAGCTGTGAGCAGGTGAGGGTTTAGAATGACTGACGGATGGACGGGGCAATACGGGTGCAATACACGGTGCTGTGCCTGACCTAGGGCCTATACCCACACGTCTGGCTGCTGTGGCCCCCCGACAGCATTCTATGAGCAGGCTGCACATTGGAACTCAGCCCTTGGAACTCAAAAAAATAACAATACAATTTCCTTTGAAGACCGGTCTTTAATTACTATCGACCGCTATGATGTAACCTCAAACGGGGTGTGTCCAAAACCAGACTGGAGAAGATTGAATCATAGACCAGGAGACCAGACAACGATCGACCGGCCTCCATCGCTCACCTTTCCGATGTAGAGCCCGAGATGACGTCCCACCGTCGCTGGTTCCTCCATGTCCGCGCGGCGATCTTCGTCCTGGTCTCCACCGCTGGTAACATCTCCATCCTCATAGTTCTAAATAAACAGTCACTTAGACTTCTACTCACACTTAGCTGACACTAAATAATAGGCCCTTATCACAAAGGCCTCATAGTTTGGCTGAAAACCGGTGCAGCTCTTTAGGGCTCTGTAGGCATGCTAGTAACCCGTTATTAAAGCTAGGGTAGGCAATTTATTTTAAAATAATTTTTGTCATATTTGTTCTTCTCTTTACATCCCGACAGCAATCAATCAAATACTCTGAGAAAGAAAAAAAAAATCGGGTTTCTTTTGCTGTCGCAGGCCTGTATGAGCCCAACGTTCTAAATATAGGCTTTCTTGCTGATTTCTCAAAATTGCCACCCTAGCTTTAACTTCAGAAATACACATGTGGTCACCACTACTATAAAACCTCTTGGATACAGGCCTTATCGCATAGCAGGACAGTCTATGATGATATAGATGATAAAGGTGGGGTATCTTTAACTGCTTCAAACACTGTCCAACATTATAACAGTTTGTGGTTTTCTAGGAGATCAACTTCTTGGAAGGCATATTGACTGGTCGCGATGATCTGATTGGCTTACAGTGTTCAAACCATTACCCAATCGTTCTCCACCCTTTCTCCCGCTCTTCCGACGAAAGCCCTCTCCAGTCAGTTACGAGTGTGCGAGACCTACACCGACCACACGGGGCACTCTCACTTCGGCTTCCACTGCCCCCGCCTGTCAGACAACAGGACCCTTCTGTTCTGCTGTCACCATAACAACACGGCCTTCAAGTACTGCTGCAATGAGACGGAGTTCCGAGGCATCACGGACGTCAACGCCAGCTTCTCCGCCTCCAGCAAGCACACTCAGAAGTAAGCCTCGTCTTTCGGATGCTACTTTCTGAACGTCACACAGTAGACATCGTTGGATACAGTCTGCAATTCACGAGGAGAATCCCTTTAAAATGTGCTCATGTCAAATAAACAGGGAAGCGTGACTTAACTATTTTTAAGCCTCGATCCCTAAAAGGGCCTTCCCTTTTATCGTGCTGTAAAAGTGTTTAATAATTCAAGCTCCAAATGCACCTACTGCATTAAGGAATCGATAGAGCACTGAATAATACATGGAGGTCTGACTGATGCCCGTCCCTGGCTCTTTGGTGCATAGGAGAGATGGACATAAAAACAAACCCAGTGGATGTGGTTGAACATGGTTCATGCATTATTAATAAGTATTATTAGCAAGACTTTGTTAACCCAGAACTCTGACTAAATAATATTAATTGACTCAATACGGCCGTAATTGTGACACTGTAATAAACAATATTGACTTAATTACGGTTGAAACATTGCAACTACTACCCGCTGGGAATATCCAGGAACAAATTTCCTTGTTGTTGGCCTCCTTTTTCATACTAGGACCCATATAATCAACTTGAGTCTAGGCCCCCTGGCCTAGGCTAGAGAAACTACATTATTATTTTATGAAGTGTTGGAGCCAGAATGTGGGATTGATGTTACCTTGTAACACCAAATGGCCCAAGACAGGGAACTCAACCAATTGCAAGTGTTTAACCCAATTTGAGTCAATATTGACATTTGACCCTACATTTTTAATACTTATTGCAATTAGGTTGACATTTGGTCCAGGATCAATCCATAGTGTTTCTATATTACCCACTACATCACGTTTAATCCTTTCAGTCCTTTCAGGGGGATGTCAACGCTCCCCCTTGGCCCTAAAAGTGAACACGCAAGCGGTAGGGGTGAGGGTTTGGGTGACGCCTGAATTGAGATTCAACGTAAGTTGTTTAAAGTTTAGTTTTCCTGTAAAGCTGACCTCGGTTTCCTCCCAGTGACTACGCGGCCGTGATCGGGGTGTGGGTCTACGGGTTCTTTGTGCTGGCGCTGATCCTGGTGGACTTCCTGTACTACGCTGCGGTACACAGTGAGCTCTGCAGGGACTACCTGGTGGCGGCGGGCCTGGGGGGGGCATGGCTGACCCAGGTGAATGTCTGGATAGGACATTAAGTCAAAGTTGAACAAAAGGTGGTACAATTAAAGTATGTTTTTGTAGCGCTTTAATATTTAAGAAAGGCCCTGGAATAGCCCTAGCTATCATCTTAATTTTATTAAAGAAATATATATTTTTGTCATACTGTATTTTCTCTTTTTAAAATGCAGTCTGGGAATTTATGAGAAACGTTACGAAAAAATACCACCCGTCATTCCAGGCCTTCCTCCAAAGCCCCCCAAAACACATGACTAGCATGCTAGCTTTAGCGATAGCACAGCCAATCCAGCATTTTTTTGTCACTACTTTTTTTTTATTGATCATTGTCGGGATGTTAAGAAACTGTCAACAAATAAGAAAAAAATAAATGCTCCAATATAAAAAAATAGCTTACAATGCCTTTAACGCTGCTGTCCCTACCAGCCCCGCTATGGTTTGATTAAATTGTGCGTTGATCGAATCTCACGGTTCTCGTGCATTCGGAGCAGCAGCGATACCCATAAACAAACGCATGAGAACCACGAGACTCAATCGAAAACACAATCGAATCAAAACAAAGCGGGCTGAACGAAAAGCGTCCCCCTCCAGCTTTAAGTGCAAAATCTGCAACGCAACAACAAATTGCTGGTCGTTGATATTGAAACGTACATGATATACATATATATTTATGTATATATCTATTGGTGTCCAGGCCCAGAGCCAGGCCCAGAGCCAGGCCCAGAGCCAGGCCCGGGGTGGGGATGGGGACCCGTCCGCGGCCCGGACACAGCCCATAGCGGAGAAGGGTCTTGCGTGTTCCGGCCGTCCGGACGCCCCCGGTCACCGGCAGCACGAGCCCCAGGAACTGAAGCCCGGCCTGGGCACGGAGGGCCAGCCCCGACCCGACACATAGCACGACACGGAGAGAGGCTCCGGAGGTAGGACGTCTGTAAGTTAAGGTACATGAAGTGTGGTATGGAGTTTATATGATACCGATGGGTAAAGGGGGGTGTCACAAATATTTGGCCTGTTAAGCCCTTTGAGACTGTAATGGTGATTAAGGGCTATACAAATAAAGTTGAATTGAACTGAATTGATGGGAAGAGGGCGAAATAGGAAATAATACTTTATTATTTTATTTGTTTGTCTAAATATCGGCAGGGTAAGATTGCTGCTACCACACGCGCACTCACACAAACCAATAGCATAGCCTGAGTAGTAAATACACACACGGCAATAGTATAGCCTAAGTAGCAAATACACACACACACACACACACACACACACACACACACACACACACACACACACACACACACACACACACACACACACACACACACACACACACACACACACACACACACACACACACACACACACACAAATATGTAAAACTTGGCTCCTAGCTCCAGACAAAAGGAGTGTTTAATCGTCCCCAACAGACCCCGTGTGTGACCCTCATAGTCCACATCCGTGCCCACCTGGTAGTAATGCATCACCTCACCGCTGACGTTACCCCAGTCTCGGTCCCAGTCGCCCACCTTTAAATAGTGGCTGAATACATTTACATGATTAGTCTCTCCCACAGCCCAGTTATGTCAGCCTGACGGATCGCGTTCCGGAGGGACGGGTCTTTAGTCGCACACGCGCTGCCGCTGCCCGATCCTCCGCAGCGATCAGTGCTCCGTCCCACACTATGCTAGGAACTCTTGTTTAGGACGACTGCCCTACTTATCCTACCTGGAGCGCTCACAGGACGACTGTCCGTCCGTCCTAATGGGCCTGGCTTGTTGTGTCGCTGTTAAGGGTTTGTGATTCGGTTGTTAACTCGGGAGTTCACGGCGATAAGAAAAGTAGAGTGTTAATTATCTGTGTTTTGGTCTTAAGAGGGTCATGAGAGGGACACACGAATGTGGTTCACACTGCAAAAACGTTTGTATGGCAAAGGTGAAATGTTTGTAGGGAGACTCTCTTTACATGAAGGGAAACACTAAAACACTTACAAAAGTAAAATTCAACTACGAAAATATTCGATTGGTTTTAATTAAAAACTACTCCAAGACTGGGCATCAAATGATACATAATTATGAAATAATTTTTCTGTTTCTTTGGGTTTCCAGAGCTACCTGGATAAAGGTTCACGGTTCCTTTCCTGGTCATGTGACCTGGCCATGATCTGCAAATATGTCCTGTGGACGCGGAACCAAGACTCAGATGTTGGTTGGTTAAAAGAGGTTAAAGGCATCCTGTCAAAGCCAACGGTTACCTAGCAACAAGCAGGTGAAACCGAAGCATCAGTACGGCCTAGCAACCTAGGGCAGGTACTGTATCAGAAATGGTCCTAGTTAACGAACTCCATTCGTTAACTTCTTTCATCCGTCATCTGTGTCAAATATGGATAAAGATTTGTCAATTATTACAGCATTATATTTGAAGGGAATGGATGAACATGAACAGATTCTGTTGATACAGAAGAAAAGTTGACTTGATATCTAAATCCCAGAACAGTAAATTCCAAAAGAAGAGTCACTATTCTATTGCTGTGGTCTATGTTTGACTTTAGCATCACAGCCTTCTGTGTAGGTAAGATACATTGTTACACACACTTTAACCATTAACGACTGTTAATTAACAAGCTCATTAAGAAATAGCAATAATGTGTAATGTGACTTATTGCAGAAACGTTTTTGTGGTAAACTAGATTTCTAGTTTCTCTGCTTTCCAAATGTACACTTAGGGCACTATAGTGTCTGCCTACATTGTATTAGTAAAGTGTGTGGTATATACAGATAGTATTATACAAAAATAAGATGAGATTTATTATATACCTGCTGTAAACATTTCTAATGTGTTGTAATGTCATCTTGACGCTAGGTTAGGTTAGCTAGAGAGTTCACTGCTATTGTTTACCCATAATATAGAAGTAGACTACACGTTGTTTGATGAGCTTTATCCGTTTAGCCGACCTGAGAATGACTAACGGATCATACTGTAGCACTGAGGTGCTTAATGCACAAGTTAAACGAGTCGGCACTTTATGAAACACTTTGTTGAGACAGAAGAGCAAAATAAATGGTAGCATATAAAATGGTGAAAGTTAAAAACTTTAACCTATGGCACAATGTGTGTTTGTAAATGTGTCACAAAATCGTAGGTATATACGCAAACGTGCAGATTGTGAAGCTATGCAAATATAGGATGTGGTCCGATGTTTAGTGTGTAAGGACAGAGTGCTTACCGTTTAATATATTCTGTTTTATGCAGCTACTGTAGCAGTCCTGTGGCGATTCTATGCAGAACATTTGTTTTTCTAGTGTCTCAAGAATGTCTATCTCGAACTCTCTCGAAATAGCATCCGAGTTGTGCAGACTAGATTATGATTATTATTCATCATTCAGGCTTCAATTGATTATTATGAGGATACAATAAATGACTATTTGAGGTTGTTGGTTTCTGTTCATTATTTTCAAACAAGTTTTCAAATCGGTTCTTACATAATTTCAGTTATTCATGAGCTATGGGTGTAAGGATATTGGACCTCTATTTTTAGTATGCTATGTTGCAGATAAGCGTCTTTCACATGCAACTGTGTCTCCATTTTATACTTTTGTTTTTATGTATAAATGTTATTTTAAAAGTTATTTTTTTTGTAAGAGTAAAATTCCTTTTAAATCATTTATCGTCATAGTAAGGTCAGTTGGTTCAACTGATGAAAAGACATAAGGAATCCAGTAACCATTTCGTTTATTATAATCTTGCGTCATAACCAACACGTTATAAACAGCGATCACACATACATTTATATGGGACCCAAAGTACTCTCTCCTGCCTAAAACAGCAGCATGGACGACGATCACATCCAAAGTCAATCGAGTTTGAAAGGTTGAAATGGCTTCATTAATTCATTAGTGCACTGGAGAGCTGGGGGAAGCTGTGTGTGTGTGTGTGTGTGGGGGGGGGGGGTCTATTCAAGCGTTAACTAACCGTTAAGTCAAACCTTGGGGAGAGTATCGTAGTTCAAAGACCAGACGTCGGGGGTCGTTGATGAATCCTTCCACGGGCATCTTTCCAGAAAACCAACATGAATATAAAACAACGCACAGATAAAAGTAACGTTTCCTAACAAACGTGAAAAGGTCCCATATTATACCAGCAGGTGTGAGCGTGATAAGGCGTTACAAGCCGTTTGGGAACTCGTCATACATCTGGGTGGACACGCCCACTTGTGATGTCAGAAGAGGCCGATTTTCCAAACGGCTAATCTCACTCACACCTGGTGGTGCCATACGTCACCTTTAAATCAAACCTTGGGGGGGGGGGGGGGGGGTTATCTTAATCCAGACGTTAGTAAAAAGGTCGCCAGTTGTTTCCTAGGCGATGACGGATCCTTCCTGACGGATCCTACCACGGGTAAACCTCCCGGGACCCCAACACGGATACAAACAACGCAACGAAGAAAGGAAAAACAAAGTTTCCGAACAAACGTCAACGTCGACTCGATGACACCCCCGCCTCGACGACCCCTGCCCAACCACAGGGGTCAGAGGTCACCGACCCCTCGGGCCGGGTCAGAGGTCAAAAGGTCACGGGTGGGGTCACTGGCCGGGCCAGGACGCCCGCAGGTTGAGCAGGATGAGCACGTCGCCGGGGGCCAGGCGGTAGACCCCCAGCTCGTTGAGCGCCTGCTCCGGGGAGGGTCCCCCCGCCCCCGGCCCCGCCCCCTCCGCGGCCCCGCCCGGGCGCTCCCGGTCCAGGGAGACGCTCCCCTCCAGCGCCTCCCGCAGGAGGTCCCGGAGCAGCAGGGCCGAGCCGATGCTCAGGCTCAGGACGATGCACGCCTCCTTCACACTGGGGGGGTGGAGGGGGGGGAGGGTTAGAACCTGAGCAGCTCAGGGGCGGATCACGGTCCCGTGTTCACGCAACGCAGGGGGGTCACGGACCCCTGGCGGCCTCGAGGACTAGGGCTGAACGATTCGGGGAAATAATCGAATTGAGATCGTTTTGACCAATGTTGCGATTTAATGTGTGATTTTTTATAATTTATAATGTTTCTTATGTTGGGTATTAATCACTAAAAAAGAAATAAATCATTCTTTAGTATGAGCAACACAACATCGGAAGCAGTCAACATAAAAACTGCACTTTCCATTAGGCCAGGCCGATTCATTTATATTACAAACTTCTTTATTAACTATTGAATTGCAAAATAAAAATTTAAATAAATGAATCGTACTGATTTCCAGTCACTTACGGTAACAAATCACTTTTTTTTTCTTTTTCATTTTATTTTTTTTTTTTAATCGCAGCCTTTGCGATTTGCACTCCGTGTTCTATTACATCGCGATTTCGATTTGAATTCGATTAATCGTTCAGCCCTATTGCGGACCCTCCTTGCGTCCACCGCAAGGACCCGACGTGCGCCTCCCAACAATGTTAACCTTGTGTCGAGGCAACTCGACGAGGGCTGTGATTGGTCCGCTCACTAAAACCCGACACAGAACCATAAAGGTTCACGACTGCGTCGAAGCGTCTGCGAGGTCTTTGCGTTGCGTGAACGTGGAACCATAATCGGCCCTTTAGTGGGTGCGTTTACATGCTAAATCTAAACGTTTTAACCTAGTTACGGAGATAAGTTACTTTTTTTGTCTGCCAAGTTGATTGATTTTGTTAAATTTAATAAAGTTGAATAAAAAAGGTGTAACGCGGACAGAAGCATGCATCTTTATCTGATGTCATTTCTTATGGCAGGGTTGTTATGGCACCTCTCGGTTAAAGAAGACCGGTTGACCGTAGTCCTGCCGTAAAGCAAATCGAGATAATGCATCTCATTTTTATTGAACCACTGTAGACGTAGTCCTGTTGGTCCTCTTGGCCACAGGCTTCCCAGTTTACAAAATGTGGTTCAGACGACTAGTGACGATTCTTTTTGTGTCACGTCGAAGGGATTTGAAAATGCCCGGGACAAAATGGAACCAGAGACAGAAGCACCTTCGTTGGGCAGTTCCAAGTTGCAGTGTATTGGAGAAAATCCAGGTACAATCTCCCAAAAGACCATTCAACAGGGAGAGAGTTTTTTGGGAGGAGGATACGTTGAGGGCTGTATATCAGCGGATGTCTTTAGATCCATTTTTCCGCTGCACATTTCCGTATCACTATTTTGAAGATGATCTGATGATACAAAGCTAAAATAGTAGCCCCATTTAACTATAGTGAATTCATTCTGTGCACACATTCGACATCCTTTCGCCGACATGGCTATGACCAACTCCTGTTTAACGCTTTGATTCCCACACAGAGACACTTACTGCTTAAAGAAGTTCTCGGGTCTCTTGCAGTAGTGGCCGAACAGAGGAAACAGATTCCTGGTCATGTCAAACTGGAGCTGGGCTGCCCCGCCCTCGTTGAAATGGTTATACAACACCACCTGAGAGAGAGAGAGAGAGAGAGAGAGAGAGAGAGAGAGAGAGAGAGAGAGAGAGAGAGAGAGAGAGAGAGAGAGAGAGAGAGAGAGAGAGAGAGAGAGAGAGAGAGAGAGAGAGAGAGAGAGAGAGAGAGAGAGAGAAAGAGAAAGAGAGAGAGAGAGAGAGAAAGAGAAAGAGAAAGAGAAAGAGAAAGAGAGAGAGAAAAAAGCCAGGGATTCTTTATAAAGATAAATAGATTTTTACAAAGCACCTTGTTGGCTACTGACCGAAGCTAAACATGTTTATTTTAAGTCACATTCCGTGTTTCCACTAGATAATTCCCACGCTACGTCATAACCCATGGGGCCGGTAGCAGAAGGATGGGGGTTGGCTCAGATCCTCACGCTTCGACCTCAACACATCAACTAAGTGTTTCCTTCCATCTGCACTCTGGATAACATCTGATCACATCTGGTCCCGGAGATCGCCCAAACTGAGGTTTGGGCGATCTCCGGGAGCCGATGGTGTCAGATGTTGCTGGGTAACGGGAGGGTAGAGCGTGGGAACGTATGGGGAAGGGAAACGGCCGTTTCCCTTCCCCATACGTTCCCACACTCTACCCGGCACGGTACGGCACGGTACGGTACGGTACGGCACGGCACGGCACGGTACAGTACAGTACGGTACGGTACGGCACGGCACGGCACGGTACGGCACGGCACGGCACGGCACGGTACGGTACGGTACGGCACAGTACGGTACAGTACGGTACGGCACGGTACGGTACGGTACGGCACGGTACGGCACGGCACGGCACGGCACGGTACAGTACGGTACGGTACGGCACGGCACGGTACGGCACGGTACGGTACGGCACGGTACGGTACGGCACGGTACAGTACGGTACGGCACGGCACGGCCTCGAGGGGTCCGCAGGACGGCCCGCCACTCACGTCCTGGTACAGGAAGCTGTTGAGCCGGTCGGCGAGGCCCTGCCAGGCCGTCTGGAAGAGGGGTCCGCACAGCCGCTGCTGGAGGGTCAGCAGGTGGTCCCGCACGCAAAGCATCATGGGACACGCGGAGCTGGACAGGGACATGGTGGCCTGGTCGCACTGGGAGGGCAGCGACAGCCACCTGGGGGAACGCACGGGAGGGGGAACACGTCGCGGTGGTGAGGCTCGAGGATGCTGGGACCGCGGGGTTAGTGGTTCGACTGGTGGAGCGGGCTTTCAAACCGGGGATTAACACACGCGTGGCAGCCTTGTCGGGAGAGGCGAAGAGAATAATGATTTCGAACTCTCACATCACGCCAAAATGGACTTGGTCTTTACGACGCAAGGGATCGTGACTTGCTGCGGTTCTTCATTTAAAAGAATAGATTGTTAAGCAGACTTCACGAGTTCTGGAGGTTTGTTCCAGATCCGGGGTGCATAATAACTAAAAGCTGCCACATCACGCTTGGTTGGAAGCGAACAGTGAGCAGGTCCCTGATGCCTGAAGATCTTTTGTGGGCTCATCACACACAAGCAGATCAAAGATTTAATTTGGTCTTAAATAACCCAATTATTATTTATTTTTTTAGAAACTGTAAGAATTTATGTACTGTCCCTTTAAATCTCTCCCCAATCAATTGCACTGTAGTGTTCAAGCTCCTCCTCCCTTCCCATCAAAATGAGGTAAAACCAAGTGGGCGGGGCCTGTCCACCGACCTGTCCTGGCGGTACAGCTGGGCCTTCTCCCGCACGTCCTTCATGACGGTGTCCAGCAGCCGGCCAATCATGTCGCCCCGCAGCCGGTCCAGCAGCGCGAGCAGGGACTCGAACAGCGACCCCTCCAGGGACGCCAGACGCCCCGCCTCCATGGGGCCCAGGACGGGCCGCCCCCCCTCCGCCTCCACCTCGCCCAGGGACACCACCGCCTGCTGCAGCTGCAGGAAGAACTGGGGGGGGGTGGGGGGAGGGAGGGGTCAGTACTGAGGCTCTAAGTGGAGCCGCACGCTGGAGTGTATTGGAGGGACTTTGCTGCCACCTACAGGTCGGAAACGGTACTGACTGAGGTGGTTTCGGAAAGCTACTATTGAACATTAATATATTGAAAATAAGTGCAGAGAGGCCTCTGCTCTGCTTTTGAATTATACAATATATAAAAACAAATTAATCTACAAGAAAAAGAAAAGAAAAAGAAATCACCACAATAAATAAGAGACTTTAGTGAAGAAGCTATAGTGAAGAGATTAGAGGGTGGACTGTATTGCAGAGACTATAGGGAAGAGACCATAATACTGAAAGCTCTACTACCAAACGGCTGTTAGGATTTTATGTTTTTCTCAATGACGTTTGTAGTTAGCTCTGGTAGCTAGGTGTGTAACGCTAGGTGTGTAGCCAAGTGTGTAGCTAGGTGTGTAGCTATGTGTGTAGCTAGGTGTGTAACGCTAGGTGTGTAGCTAGGTGTGTAACGCTAGGTGTGTAACGCTAGGTGTGTAACGCTAGGTGTGTAGCTAGGTGTGTAACACTAGGTGTGTGACGCTAGGTGTGTGACGCTAGGTGTGTAACGCTAGGTGTGTAACGCTAGGTGTGTAGCTAGGTGTGTAGCGCTAGGTGTGTAGCTAGGTGTGTAACGCTAGGTGTGTAGCTAGGTGTGTAGCTAGGTGTGTAGCGCTAGGTGTGTGACGCTAGGTGTGTGACGCTAGGTGTGTGACGCTAGGTGTGTGTCGCTAGGTGTGTAGCCGGACAGCGTCTCTGGCCAGGCGTCTCCGGGGGCTACGGTTGCCACCCACCACGTTGTCGGCCCAGTCGGCGAGCACGGTGGAGATGTAGTTGGCGGCGTTGAGGATGGCGCTGTAGCGGGGGCTCAGCGGGGAGCGGGACTCCTCCTTCATCACCTAGGCAACGGACGGGACAGGGCCAGGGTCAGTGGGGTCAGTCCCGGGGTTTGGATCCCAGACGGAGGGCTCAAAGTCCATCTGTCCATCCCACGCCCTACCTGTTCACTAGTGGCGCGCATCGCAAAGAGTCTGCCAAATACGTTTAAAGTTAAACAGAAGGTCAACACTGTAGGACACAATGAGGGTCAGAGCATGTAGTGTGTTTGTGTGTCATTCTCCTGAAGGACAATAAATCCAATATTAAATCTAGTAGCTTGTCGAAGAAGCAAGAGGATTTTATGTGTTGACATCAATAACCAAAAACCAAAACCCTGTTTTTTTAGTTTCTTCCACAGATTGAACGTTCACTTCAACAAAACATCTAAAGATACAAGACACAACGTAACATGAATGTCTGATAAAGCAGTGAGGGAACATGAATACATTACAGGAGGTGTTGAACCGAACAACACTGAGCCTAACAGAACCCATCCCCCTCTCTGTGTACGGCCCAGCCTGTTGACCACGGCCTGCGCTCCGGCCCCTCCCAGCGGCCGCGGGTCCAACCCCCCGGCGGTCAAACCCCCCGGCGGTTACCTGGGTGAGACGGATGCGGAAGTCGTCCACCAGCTCCCTCTGCAGGTCCAGGAACTTGAGCTGGGCACGCGAGCAGGGGAGGGCGCGGTAGCGGTCTGACCCGCACCACGGGGGGGGGGGGGGAGAGATAACATCGGGTTACGTAACGTGACATGACATGACGTGTACACGGCGACGTTAAGGTCAGTCAGGCCTGTAGGGGGGGGGTGCAGCTCCAGAATGTTGACTAGAGCGCAGTAGGAAAGAATTTTACGGAGAAACTACATCCAATGATAATAATAATTGTAGATTGTATATAATACAATAATAAAAAAATCATTATTACATGATATAATAATATATACACTAATAACGTTTTCGGAACATGCTAGGAAAGCAAAAGATGCAAATATAATCACGAAAAAAGTTAAATATGTGCCAAGGAAAATCTTATAACGAAATTAACAAGTTAAACAATAAAGCAACAAAGCCTAAAAGAAAGCAGAAGGGAAAACATCAGAAAACGCTGATGAAGGGGGGGTGGGGGGTGGGGGGTGTGTCCGTACCGGTGATGACCAGCAGAAGGGTCATGAAGGTCTCTGCACAGTCAGGGGCCTTCAGCTCGTCCACGTCGCTGATGTCCCGGTACTGACAGCTCCACGCGCCCTCGCCCGAAAGCATGGAGTCCACCTTCTCCAGCGCCACTGGACGCACGGACGCACGGATGGACGCACGGACGGACGCACGCACGCACGCACGGACGGACGGACGGAGAGGAAAGAGGAGGAGACAGTGGTTGGAAAATGAACTGGATGACCCCCAAAAAAAGAATGAAGACCTCTTTAAACCTGAATATTATAGGAAGCATTTCTACTTTCTATAATCCAATACATTTTAGATCTAGTGCTTGAAAAGTGACGAGTCAAACTTACAACTTACATACAAAATAATAAACACAATCACGTATATAATCTAGCGCCCGACCAATGTAAATTTCCTCTCACCGATATATCGGTATCGGCTTATATGCTTACTGCTGTGTATCGCCATGAAAACCGCCAATATATATATATCTATATAGATATAGATATATATATATATATATATATATGTTGAAGATCAGCCGATATATCGAGATCGTAAACCTTTCACTCCCGAATATCCGGATCGTCTAAATCCCTAAAATCCCGCATCGGTTCGGGCTCCAACATGAACCCTCCTATCTTCATCCCCCCCCCCCCCTCCCGCCGTACTCTTCCTCTCCACGGTGAGCCACTTCTGCAGCGTGGCGTCCTCCAGGGGGATGTGCAGCAGGCCGGGCAGCGCCGCCGGGTACGCGTGTGTGCTGCGCAGCTCCTTCTCGAACTGCAGCACCTCGCACCTCGTCCACCAGGTGGCAGAAGAGGGTGTCGTCGTAGAGCAGCCGGGGCAGGTCGTGGGTCAGCTTCTCCTGGGCCAGGCTGAGCAGGCCGCGACACAGCTCCCCCTGCACTCACAGGACGGGGGGAACCCGGCGGGGGAACGGGCCCGTTACTCAACGTCTGCAGATCAGTGTTCTCAGAACGATAGTGTTCGGCGTTGACTGGATGGTACTTTGTGATACGGTTTGGATGTTTGGATAAAGGAATGGAATGGCTCCCATCTTAATGTCTTTACTCTACTTTATTCTTCCGATATGATTCTCTTTTCGGATGAGACCGGCAATAAACAATGTCCTTTACAAATTAATCTTAAAGGGTTAGATTGAGTTATTATGGCTCTCCACAGACGATTCTAAACTGACATAAAGCCCTTAAATTAACCGTATTGTATTCAGCTCTTTAGGGCGCCAGAGGTAACAGGAGAGGTTATGCTTTGAACAGATGAATTTAATCCAATTTATAATAATGGCTTGAATGTCCAAGAATATTTAAGGGCTTGTATCGGATGTCCACGCTTTGAAACAACTGAGGATTCAGAAATCAATCTTGCAAAGATGATATCAAGTTATTAATAACTCTTATAACAGTTATTAATACAATACCGTTGATCAACTGTTTTCCTTTTACTTTGTAGACAAAGTCTTCCAGGAACAGAATGAATGTTTGGTCGAGGCCATCCCACGTACCCTGGCGTTGACGTTGGCTCCAGTCCGGTCCAGAATGGGCTGGATCTTGTCATCCATGAAGGCCGAGTTGTTCCCCATCCACATGAGAATCTGGGTCAGGTACCACTCAGGCTGAGGGAGAGGAGGACACACGTTGGGACGGGATATCTATCTCTCTCTCTCTCTCTCTCTCTCTCTCTCTCTCTCTCTCTCTCTCTCTCCTCTCTCTCTCTCTCTCTCTCTCTCTCTCTCTCTCTCTCTCTCTCTCTCTCTCTCTCTCTCTCTCTCTCTCTCTCTCTCTCTCTCTCTCTCTCTCTCTCTCTCTCTCTCTCTCTCTCTCTCTGTGTGTGTGTCTGTGTGTGTCTGTGTGTGTGTGTGTGTGTGTGTGTGTGTGTACATTTGGACGGGATCTGTGTGTGTGTGAGATTCTACAAGCATATTTGCCATGGGGCTTTACTCTGACATTTATTTACTCAAACAGTTTTAAACGTACATTTCTGAAATATAGAAATTAGAAAAATATAGATATTATTAGTTATAGTTACATAAAGCATTCCTTAAAAAAAGGGGAGGGACAGAAAATGATGGAATTGGAATTGATTGAATTGATGCACTTAATAATTGTTCACAAGCATTCAAACCAAGGGCTCTTTTTTCTTCCAGGGCTCTTTCTGGGCTTCACATTCCCCCTTTACATAACCACCCGATTGTCCTCTGCGGAACAAGAGAACCCAACGTCACCGTGGGCCTCCTCCTAACGCGGGCCTGTGAAGCAGGGCACAACGATTTGGGATAAAAATAATCGCAATAATCGAATTGCGATTATTTCGACCACTATTGCGCTCGCTGTTTAGCATGCGATTTTTCTTTTTAAAATTCCTTATGTTCTGTATTAACCACTAAACAAGCAACAAATCATTCTATAGCATGAACAACACGACATTGGAAGCAGTCAACATATAAACTGCTCTTTCCTTTAGGCCAGGCCGGTGTGTTGAGATGATTTCCTGATGGCAGCGACCCAGGTTTTCTCCTATACCTTCCTGTCCATCTTACTCTATGATAAACCACTTCTATTCCATCACGATGCCGCGATGTCAAAGAACGATAAATCAAAAAAATTGTGTGTGATGATGAGGTTGATGATGTCACCAAAGTGGGTGCAAGACACTGGTGGTGGTTAGTGAGGTCCCCCCTTCACTGACTGTAAAGCGTCTTTGAGTGTCTAGAAAAGCGCTATATAAATTCAATCCATTATTATTATTATTATTATTAGTATGATGCTGTGATGATGACGGCGATATATTTGATCTCTTTCTTCTGACAAACGTACTTATTGTCAGTCGCTTTCGGATACAAGCGTCCACTAAACGCGCTGAATGTACAGGTGAGAGTGACGCAGGGCTGGCGGTCTTCCCGCTCCCCGTCGGCCTCACCTTTCCCAGGGAGTTGGTGGTGCGGTTGCCGGTGAAGTGGTAGCGGAAGCGTTTGGTGAGCGGCAGCACCATGACCTGGACGGGCAGGGAGAGCGGCGAGGCCTGGGGCACGCCCGGCAGCGTGGTCAGCGCCTTCTCCGATATGAGGTCGTCACTGGCGGGGGGGCGGAGTCAGGGAGTACAACGACCGTGGGGGGGGCGGGGTTTGTGTTTTGTAGAGCCAATGCCCTAATGTTAATAATAACAATAATATTAATAATAATAATAATAATACATTGAATTTGAAGGCGCCTTTCTCGGCACTCAAGGGTACAAACAAGGTACACAAAAGTCATTAAAAATAAACAACAATAAGATAAAGAGAAGAAAAATTTATAATAACAATAGTAGGAGACATGGTTATTGGCATCAGGTGGAATTGGCAGTTCTGATAGCCTTGGTTGTGTTCCCAGTTCAACTGCGTCTTTTGTTACAGGATATCCACCTCGATGCTGGGAGAGGCGAAATAGGATCTTTGATTCGCCTGACTGATTATTCTATTGCATACAGGCAGACGGACAGACTGACGCGCGCCATCTCATAAAACCACAGCCGTTGAAACCTGAGACAAACACGCAACACAAGTGCAATGTTATGGAGTCTGTTATGCACGCACGTATTTGTATTGAATAGAGGATGTTTAAAGTACTGCATAAAATGACATAACATCATATCTAAAACAGCCCTCGGTTTACAAACTGTTTTTTTTGCTGTTATTATAATTAAGCCATGTGAACATTGCTGGAGACCATATTTGGACGCGCAGGAAGTGATGTAGTTCAACCACTTCAACCTTAACAAGACACTGTGGTAGTTAATAAAGCAGTTCTTCCTGCCTCAGCTTGAGGCAACAATGGCACATTGTACAGAGGAGCGAACTACACATAGTACATGATGGTAGCAGTTTAGGGTTTTAAAGGATACGACGTCTGTAAAGCCATCAGCTGGGACACCAGGAGGTCCAGCTGGCTGCTGATCTCCTGCGCGTTGGCAGGGGGCGCCAGAGGCTGCATGGGCGGCGAGATGGACGGCCAGTGAAGAAGAGTTAACAGTTCCTCGAAGTCACTGTCAAAAGAAACAAATTCAAATGACAAACAACACGTATAAAACACTTAATAAACAGTTGAAAAGCTACCTCAACATCAAACTGAGTACGTCAATCGTTTCTGGTCGGCTCAAAATAGTCAGCATTTAAATTTGTTGGAAGGTAACCAGAGATAGAAATGTTGTCAGCCGTGCAAAGTATTTTGCTCAAAGCGCACTTATTATTCAGTACTGCACGGCACAGGATGCTACTTGAGTGCTGCCCTGAGCCAATGGGCAACTTTAATCAATGCTGGTTCAATGTAAAAAAGTCCTTGTAAAATGTGAAAACAAGACCACCTGAGAGAGAGAGAGAGAGAGAGAGAGAGACAGAGACAGAGACAGAGAGAGTGTGTGTGTGTGTGTGTCCTAATAAGACAACCAGTATAAATCAAGGTCAAAAACTACAAACTAAAAGATACCGTTACTAACCCTAACGCCCACAAACAACAGAAATCGCTACAATCTACACACGGAAAGCAAGACTAGCAGCCTAGGTTAAAAAACCAAACTGTCGTGTTGACCAACTTGCTCAGACCTTGCTAGACGATCCTTGATGATCTTGTGCCAGAAGCGCAGCGTTGCTCTCAGGAAGGCCTGCAGGTGACGGCAGAGGGACGCCTGCAGCCCGGCGTCCAGGGTTGCCATGGCAGCCACCGAGTCGATGGCCTCCCACACGCTGTTGGTCATCAGGCACTGCTGTATGCGGTCACTAGAGAGAGAGAGAGAGGAGGTTAGGGGGGTGGGGGGGGGAACGAGGTATTGGTAACGGATGCGTGTTTAACGTCATAGGATTGATCCTGACTTCTGTAGTGAGTGAATATGAATACTTTGCTCCATTGAAGGTAGGGTATGCCATTTGGTGAAACCAGCGCGAGTAAAATAGATTAAGAAAGTATATCGAACCAAAATAATCCCGCCCCTCCCTTCAGGCCTTCCTACAAAGCAACTCCCCCAAAAACACATTAGTAGCTCGCTAGCTTTAGCAACAGTTTTTGAAGAAGACTCCAATCATGCACCATTATTTCAATAATTTTTGATAAAACGTAAACGATGTGTCCTAATTGGGGACCTGGGAGGGCACAAGAGACCTTATACGACCTTATCGCCAGTGCAACCCCACAAAATCGGTCATACTGGTACATTTGGTTAAGTATACATTATCTGCACCCCTTTGCAATATCTAGATGTTATACTGTGGTGCCGTGCATGCCTTATACTGTGCCACTCCCAGGCAACCACTGCTAAGCGAGTTTGACTTCTACTGTGTTGTTTGCCTCAGTGTGTTAATATTATGTTAATACATGCGGTTAAAGTTTTGAGTCATTATGCCTTTTACTGATTCATGCATTCGAGTTTGCGCTCAAAGCCTTACCTGAGTTCCTCAATATGCTGAAGACACTGCATGTATCTCATACTCCTCTCCATAGTGTCCACATGGTCGATGTTCTGGCACAGCTCGGCTACCCAGGGCTCGGCCTCCTGTAGATGCTGGAGGACAGAACTGCGCGTTAGTACTGCGCGCTGTGCGTTGTGATTCGGTCCCCGGGAGATGCGGCAGGGCTCGGTGCGCTAACCTGATCGAGGCCGTTGGAGAGGACGGCCTGTCTCTTCAGCAGGCTCGTCATCGTTGCTTGGGCCTCTTCTGCCGCGTCAAGTGCTGCGGACACTTTCAGAGGCGAAGCACTGGAAGCGGACAACACCTTGACGAGAGACAGAATACATGTTCAAAAGCTCTACACGGCTTATGATACCTTCTCCTCTGTCAACAAGAGTTCGGTAACTCATCCAGTGGAGTGTGTAGAATGTAGTGTCATCTAGCGGAACGGACTTGGAAGATCTAATTGAATATTAGATTCATAAGCATGTTTAATTAGTGGATAGCCGCATGCAATGAGGAATCGTTGTGTTTTCGCTACTTAAGGTGAGCCCTTTACATCTGCATAAGGATTATCTCAACCCCCTCCTTATGGAGCTGGACATTGGCACAGGCCACGAAACAACGTGACACACACAAGATAAAGTCGATCGACAGTATAGATGTAGGTCAGAAAGTAGTTCTCATACAACAGGTGCGGCGGTGGCTGTTTACCTGCTCCTCCAACATCTCCTTCTCCGCTCGCACTTTCTCCAGCAGCTCTGCGACATTCTTCAGCGACTTCAGGTCGCCGCCCAGCTCCTTCTGCACGAAGTCGAGCACGAAGTCGTGGTGCGTTTCATCGTGACCAGATTCGGAGGCGGGATCTTCGTTGGTCTCGGGAACAAAGTTGGGTTTATTTGTTGATTTCTGCATCTTGCCGTCGTCCTGTGTGACAGCTGCGTCCATCTTTCCCACGTAGACAGCGCTCGGCTCTCCTGGTTGGTGGGCACAAGCCACGCCCACATGATGTACGGGCTGCGTGTTGGGACAAATCGAGCCGAGGCCGATGCTAGGAGTATGTGGCGAATGGTCGAAAAACATTTAATAAATAATAAGGACTGCGATCCTGAAACTGCAGCCTCTCATATTGCAGTAAAATAGTACTGGCCAACAGCGACAACGATTTCTAAACATGGCGCATTGCCCATGGCGTTATTCTTTAATAGGTCCATGGTTATAACACAGTGCCACGACAAGTTCACGTTCCCTATTGTGCACTTGTTTCTCCCTCACAATGTGGACATTGTTCCTCGTGTTGACACTAAACATCGAACACTGAGATAGCAGAACTGTGTAATCTAGATAAATTATCTCCATCCAATACCAAACTGGAATGTTATCAATCAAAAATTTTCCTATATAGAAGTTAAAATATGTGTCAACGTTTTTGACAAACACACATACACATAGGAGTTTTTGTTCATCTGGTATCAAGAAACACACAACACAAAGAAATCCTGCAAATGAAGAGTCTTTATTCTGGGAGAGAGACTTTTGCATAAATATACTTCCACACCTCGTTCATTCCCAATCTCCATTTACATGTTTTGACACAAAAAATATGTCACACAACAAGTTAGAGCAAGTGTTATCACGAAGCACATATAAATAAAGAAAATAAGGGGTCCGGCCGTCTAACTTACAAGGCCCCGACATTTAGTCGTAAGAGATTCACCGTACATTTTGTATACAATATCTAAGCACATAATACACAAGTCTTGGCTCCTAACGAACAATGCAGACAATGCGCTGTTGCAATCATATTTCGCTCACATTTTACATGCTTAGGTATCGTATGTTTGGAGTTTGATAAAATAACAGTAGTTATAATCGTCGTTCGATTAGGACAGCCAAAAACCTTACCTAAAAAATCATACTTTCGTAATATTGAATGTGATATTGGACCAAACGTAGATGGAAAGACACTGTTTGTTTCTTCAGGATTTTATCGGATTACACAAAGAGATAAAAAGAACAGTGAGTTGTTTTAAAAACAATTAAAACACTTAATAATGGATAGCAAGCAATACCTTATTCCAGGCTGATTGGCTGTTGCCTTATCGGAACATTTGGGCGGAGGTTCTGAAAGTCACTGCGGCTCTGATAAGCCACTGCCCTGAATTACTAAAGGGGTTCATGTTAATGTGACCAGGTTTCACGTTGTACCACATATAAGAATCAAAGTCTTTATATATGCTACCATAAACTAGAATGGAAAAGTTCTGTATAATATCTGCCCTTTTGGGCCATGTCCTAACTAACGTACAGTTGAAAGTATTCACATTCTCCTCCGTTTTGGCCTTGCTTCCATCAAACTGATGTTCAAGCACACTCTTCCAGGTGGATAAATGTTACAACGATGTTCTCGCATGGCTGTGTGGTCGGGCGAGGAGTAAATCTGTCGTGATCCAGAGCCAGCTAAACTGGTCTGCGCATGGCAGTATGTGGATGTGTTTAAAGGTTGGACGGGCAGCGCCTGGAAAAGGATCGGCTAAAAACTCTAGTAAGTGGCAAAAAACATTTGGACTAATGTTTTGACATGTATCCAGCGTAGAGAGTACACGGCCTTGAAGGAAGTGATGGCTCCTCGTTTACTTTCCTTACAGTACATTATTTTCTATTGCGACGAGAGTAACTCAGGAGGATGGCTACACCGTCGAGCTACGAGTTGTAAGTTCACAGGTTGGCTTCTGCGTGCGTCGTGTGTTAGTATGGCTTTGGCTGTTGGTGTGGGTGGAGTGCATAGTTCAGGTTCACTACCTCGGATTCTACGGTGGGTGTTGCAGCGGGGCTATAGGCTAGACCACGTTTGTGAGCGCCATGAACGAAGTGGACGTTTTCACTCAAGCATCTATGGAGAGAACAAAGAGGGAAATCACAGCTTCGCTTACGGCGTACGGAGAGCGCTGTACGTTTAAAACAATGACGCTATGGATAAACTTTAAAACAAGTCGATCCCTTATTGTTTGAGATTCCTAAATATAAAACAATGACTCAAACAAATTACTTTAGTTTACCATAAAAAAAAACAACGATTTTTGACGACACCATAATTATATATTTTTTACAGTATATCATGTATTTTGATTTTTAAACTCAAGGTGGCAGCAAAGTCACAAAAAAATCTAGGGTGTAGTTGCTCTTTAAAAAAAAAAAAAAAAAAGAATAAAAGGGAGATCATCACAAACGTAAACGTAGGTTCCCCGTGGAGCGGATCGGGTGGTAGTTCCAGGAAGTAGAATCGGGCAGCACCGTTGGACGCTTGGTCGTCCAATCAGTCGTCCTGGTCCCTGTGTCCGGGCGGGCGCGTGATGCGGCGGCCCCCCTTCTTGCCCGAGGGGCCGTGGGGCTTGGCGAAGGTCTGCTGGTGGGCGTGCTGCCGCGGGTGCACCTCCTCGTACAGGTACTCGGCGCTCAGGTCGTCCCCGTTGTCGATTTCCATCTGCGGAACGGGTGAAGGCGAAGTGGGTACTTAGTTAGAGAAGTTGTAACAATTAGGGCTTTTAACGATTAATCATATACTTTTTTTAGGGGAGGGATTTGTTACTGTTACTGACTGGAGATCAGTAAGATTCGTGTTTATTTAAATACGAACGCGTAAAATCTCATACTAAATCTCATACCAAAATATGTCTGATTTCAGAATGTGTAGCAAAACGGTAGCATCTAAGGGAAAGAAATGTATTGATTGATCGATGCATTATACTTTGTGTTATTCCTACGGTTCAAAGCCTCATGGTTTTCAGCCGTAGGTTTTGAAAGGGAAACGGTGGAACCAGGGCGTCCTGACATAGTTACGGCACTATTGATTTACCAGTGGAAGAGCTTACTAAAGGGCAATGGAACCATTATCCCTTAATGCCGTCACCATAACGCTGTGAACCGGCTTGTTTGGATGCGTGTTTGAAAAAAATAAAGAAGCAAGACAGGGAGTGAGAGAATGAGAGAGAGAGAGAGAGAGCGAGAGGGAGAGGGAGAGGGAGAGGGAGAGGGAGAGGGAGAGGGAGAGAGCGAGAGGGAGAGAGTGAAAGAGTGTGTGCTCAATCTCACTTGAAGTTCTGCTAATAGGACAATGTGGGCTGCGTTCTCGAGAGGATTCATAATTTCAAGTGTGTGTGTGTGTGTGTGTGTGTGTGTGTGTGTGTGTGTGTGTGTGTGTGTGTGTGTGTGTGTGTGTGTGTGTGTGTGTGTGTGTGTGTGTGTGTGTGTGTGTGTGTGTGTGTGTGTCTGTCTGTCTGTCTGTCTCACCTTTTTGGCTATGTGGATCTGCAGATTGTTCTCAACCATTTCCAGTAGATTATTCTTGCAGCTGGAGTACAGCATCCTATCTCTGATGCTGCACTTGTACCCTGGCATGGAGTAGATGAATACTGCAACACACACACACACACACACACACACACACACACACACACACACACACACACACACACACACACACACACACACACACACACACACACACACACACACACACACACACACACATACACACACACACACACACGTCAATAACTAAAGTGATCCTGACAGTTTTCTTTGTGAGGGCGATATCAGTTGATCAAACATGGCTTTAAAAAAAGATCAAACCCCACTTCCACAGCGGGCAGGAACACGACACAAACCACAGCCCTACATCGTGCTTCACCAGGATTACTCCCGACGTCATTCACGTACTCAAAATGAACAATAGTTTTTTAACAAACTATGTAGTATATGTATTATTGAGGGATCAGACTGAATGGGAGGCATTTGATGTATTGTACGGCCTCATGTACATACAGCCTGCAGACATCGAGGTAGCAGCCCTGTGCTGTCCCACCCCTTGTCTGTTCTTCTACTGCTTTGGACGACTACTGGACTTCCATTGCACTGGCCGTATATAGGTTTGTCTTTTTGAGGGCAATCGATTTCAGTTTCTCCATTTATTCGAGTCATTTAAAATCTTGATGGTTGGTAAGGTCGTGCAAGGCTGATTGTGCTAATCTGTGATAAGCATTAGTTGTTAGAAGATATATTTGTGACATCAAATCCTTATTCACAAAAACTAAATAAACAAAGGTTATCACGGTTATTAACTTTAACCGACGATAAAATGAGTACTTTTCAGTTGAAAAGCGGTTGGCTCATTCGGTGACGAACCTGGAGTCCCTACCTGGGGACTCCAGGTAGCCTTGGGTCGTGTGTGTGTGGGCCCTACCTGGAGACTCCAGCTAGCCCTGGGTCGTGTGTGTGGGCCCTACCTGGGGACTCCAGGTAGCTCCCGTCGTGGTTGTGCCGGTACAGGAAGAAGTGGTAGCGCGCGGCCTCCTTGGGGATTCGACTCGGCAGGTCCTTCAGCTCCGTGGGCGCGGTGCTGGACAGCTTGATGGACTCGTTCCGGAAGTCGATCTCCTGTTGGGGGGGAAGACGCCGTTCGTCATCAGATCACTTTTCTGTTGTTTTTGTTATTAAAAAGAATTGCTCATGTGTAATAGCCTGGCTGTTTTATCATTTTTCTTTATGATTATGTTCATGCTGTCAATGTGTGTGTTTATTTATGTGTGTGTATTTTCTGTCAGGTCAGACTCTCAGAGCCTGCAGTAATTTGCATGGGAGTTTCCTCAACCAGATCGTTTTTATTGAAAATTAACTACATCGCACCTCTGTGCCTTTTAAGGATTGTTTTAAATCCAGTTGTTAAATGCATATTATGCACTCTTTCTCGTTTTATTTTATTGTACGACATGTTTTTATGTGATGCACATTGAGTCTGCCTTGAGTATGAAAAACACTATATGAATAAAGTTGACTTGATTTGACTCTTATCTTAAACGTGAAATAATCCCGTGATCTCATGTGATTTAATGAGACTCTGTCATTGTCAAATTGATTGACACTCACTCTACTCTCTAATTATATTCAGACATTTTCCATCAGTGAACCTCTTCCTGTTTAAGAAATCTAATACCCACAATTATATTATGATGATTATATTCAAACTGACATATTTAACGCATTCTACCCTAAGCCCCGCCCCCTTGCCCTCCTGTCCAATGGGCCACGAGGAGCGCCTGGGCTATATTTAGGCTCCATACGTCTGGCTCACTGTCTGGAGGCCTCCTCGGAAGTGTGGACATAAACTGTGTGGCTGCACAGACAGTCCCACTGGAGCTTTAAAGAGTACAGCCTCCACTGAACCACATGAAAGGAGCCGGCCTCCCTCCGAAGACAGGGAACATTCTCCACGTGCGACTTACAAGCACCGCAATGTGTCCACACTACATGATGTTCGGCTAGGATGAGGCCACGATAGACCTTTTGAAACGGTTTACACAGGAACATTGAAATGATCATTTCTAAGTAAAATATATATCGGATTTAAAGTGGTTGAATCAGCAAAAATATGGGTAAAACTAAAGCATAACAACAGCATTGAATGAATCATTAACGCTTAATTAATCCTATTCATATACTATGAAGTATAAATTAGGCATTGGATCGAAAAGGAGGCATGTGAAATTTGTAATTAACGTTAATCGTTTTTTTTAATGACACAGATTTTCAATTAAAACCAAAAGCTCAGCGAAGGGCTTATAAAACATTCACACGAGAGGAAACCTCCACAAAAGTCTCTAGGGTGGAGTCCCCTCTTCAAACGTCCTCCTGTATACAAACCTCTGGGTGGACCCTCCCACGTGTACGGGCACAGAATGGCCACCTTTATAAACAAGCCCTCTTTTAAACGTGTGGTCTGTGGTGGTGTGGGCGTGGCCTCGGGTTGCGTGGGCGGGGTCTAACTCACCAGCTGTACATAGGTGAGCTTCTTCATGGCGAACTGCCTCATGGCCTGGAGGGCGTCGGCCTGCAGGGGCAGGGCCACGCCCGTCAGGGTGGACTTCTTGGTGTCCATTCCCGTGTCGCTCTGCACCTGGGCGGGGGAACGACAAGGGGGGAGGACGATGAAGGTGGACCAGCGGAGAGGTCGAGGAAACGGGGTGATCTGGGGGTCAGGGCGGTTTGAAGGGGGTGCGTCGGGTGCTTTTGGGTTGGATTCCCGTGTGTCCGCAGTCTGTCTGCACTGTAGGACGGCCTAGTGAATGATGCCCTGATCGCAATGCTCTATAATGTCTGAATTCATGAGATGTACTCATCTGGTAATAGTGTCTGCTGGCTGTGGGAGAGAACAGGAGGGCGAGAGAGAGGGAGAGGGGGAGGGGGAGAGAGAGAGAGGGAGAGAGAGAGAGAGAGAGAGAGAGAGGGAGAGGGAGAGAGAGAGAGAGAGAGAGAGAGAGAGAGAGAGAGAGACGGGAAGAGATTTGGAGAGCGATAAGAGAGGGGTGGGAGAGAGAGAAAATATGGGGGGGAGAGCGAGAGAGAGCGAGAGAAAAGAGGGGGGCGAGAACGACAGAGCGAGAGAGAGAGAGAGAGAACAGATGGGGGAGAGAGGGAGCGAGAGAGAGAAAGAGAGAGACAGAGAGAGGACACACTGGTTCGTGTATGCCATGGAAAATTGAGGAAGTGCCCATTTGCATTGCTGTGAGAGGTTTGCATAATAGTCTAGCTGTCTTTATGACAGCGAGGTAAGGTCAGCATGCTACAACTCGATATACTTTTATTCTGTCTCTTGAAGCGGACAGCGGGGTCCACACGCTACCACTGATTTATTCAAAGGGTAATCAAACACCGAACGCAAATCAACCAGCCGCGCAAACAACCTCTATTCTGATTTGGTCAAATCTACTACGAGCTATCATGTCACCATAATGTTTTTATGAGATTATGAGCCACGTATTCAAACCAAATTGACAATAAAACAATTCAACGTATCAAACTAACACCGTGGCACTGTCGTCACTGCAGTTTGTCTTTGCTGCTAGTTTACCTTAAAAATGCCATTTAAAGTCTCCCGTCACTTCTTAATATAACTCCACATTACTGCAGCACAGTCGGCTTACGTAACCAGGCACACGGCGCTGCGTGAAGGAACATTGAGAGGCCTTCTGGCCAACTCGCCGCTCAGGACGGCTCTGTTGACAGTAACAGCATTTCTTCCCCATGTTTGGTGGAAGTACATGTCTGAGTTATCTGGCTCTAAGCTCCTGTTGGTGGACTCTGGGCTCCACACTGCAGGGCTGATAGGCTGGAGTGGTGTTATCTTAATCAGGACGGGGGAATGTGTTTGAGTTTGTTTATTTTGAGCTGAAGAAGATCGGGAGCTTGTAATACTACTTGGATCAGTTTTAAGATTTAAGATGTTTATTGTCAATATAGATTAAAAAAATAGGAGATATATTATAAAATATATATTACTTAAAGTATTTGTATGTGTCGCAGCAGAGTGTAATTCTTACACAATGCAGCGCAGACTCCACGGTACAGAATAGTAAATAAGAATTACATGAATGTCAAGCAGGAGTCGTGATAGTTAGTTCTTCAAATGAATGTCACGATGACATTCATTTGAAAAGAAAGAACATCTGCAAAAAAGGTTCCCTTATTATTCATCCAATTAAAGCAAAGGGCAATTACAATAGACTTCTTAATAATGAAGTGATGTTTTGTATTTTTTTCCTCCATAAATGACCGAATCAATAAAAACGTTCAATCCATTAACATCCACTCAATCCACTGTACTCCCAAACATGTCGATGAGGACCACGGTATGGATTAGCTCCATCCCAGCTGTTTGTTACCATGACAACATGCACCATCAGCACCAGAGCAGTTGGATGGCACCAGACGAACGTCCGGCACATCATGGCTACAGCGGCGCCCAGAATGGATTAGTAGATATGTATGATACATGGTGGGGGGGAGGGGGAACGGGGGGGTTCATGTGTTCCTCCACCAATCCAACTTAACACGTTACAGAGAGAGCGAGAGAGAGAGAGAGAGAGAGACAGAGAGAGACAGAGAGAGACAGAGAGAGACAAAGAGAGACAGAGAGACAGAGAGAGAGAGAGACAGAGAGAGAGAGAGAGAGAGAGAGAGAGAGAGCGAGAGCGAGAGCGAGAGCGAGAGCGAGAGAGAGAGAGAGAGAGAGAGAGAAAGAGAGAGAGAGAGAGAGAATGATTCAGTGGTGCTTGATGGGAGAGTGGTAGTAAATAACCAAAAGCCTCTTTGGTTATGCCCAGCATGCAGATTAGTGTAGATTTATCAGTCCCTCAAAGAGCTGGGCGGGTGGGCGATGTAGGGGGGAGGGGTACGGGGTGAGGGGGGGGGCAGGACTAATGGATGGCTTGGCAAAATATGCCAAATCCTTATTTAGTTGTTGTTGGGAGAGTCCACCTTGCAGGTTTAAAAGAGATTCCCAAGCGTGCAAACATAAAGGTGGCTGTGTGTGAAACAGCACGTAGCTTCAAAGGACCAGGAGCTACGCTAGTTTGCGTCACACAGCTGCCCGGTCGGTAACCGTGGATACAACATGGTTACTGGCTGTGCATTGTCCTTGGAATTCAGAAAACTGGGAGGGGCTCTATCTCACACATTGTGACTTTGATGCGGTGTCTGTCAGGCCTCAAACAACAGCCCTATGTGCGTGCACGGACCAGTGCTCGGTGTTCAACCTGTATTGACAGAGAGAGCGGGAGAGCGGTAGAGACAGAGACAGAGACAGAGACAGAGACAGAGACAGAGACAGAGAGAGAGAGAGAGAGAGAGAGAGAGAGAGAGAGAGAGAGAGAGAGAGAGAGAGAGAGAGAGAGACAGAGAGAGATAGAGACAGAGAAACAGAGGGACAGACAGACAGACAGACAGACAGACAGACAGACAGACAGACAGACAGACAGACAGAGGGACAGAGAGACAGACAGACAGAGACAGACAGACAGACAGACAGACAGACAGACAGACAGACAGACAGACAGACAGACAGAGGGACAGAGAGACAGACAGACAGACAGACAGACAGACAGACAGACAGACAGACAGACAGACAGACAGACAGACAGACAGACAGACAGACAGCCCGTCACCCGTGGACGTCATGCGTTCTTCCGTCCGTACCTCATCCAGTTTGATCTGCCTCAGCTCCTTCTCGGCGGCGGTCAGCGGCAGCGGGGCCTTCAGGGACTCCAGGTACTTGTGGTACCCGCTGAGAGACACCTCGTCCTGGGGAGGGAGAGGACGGCGGGGGGGGGGGGGGGCTGGAGGTCACTCTTAACTGATTGCAATGAGGGTTGAGTGGGTTTCCATTCGCTAATTGAATCACGCCACGCCACTGCCCCGCTAATCTGGTTACAGCGAGGCCAGTGTTGGCTCCCGGTGTTTGTACTCAACACACACACACACACACACACACACACACACACGCACACGCACACACAAACACGAATATGAACCGTAGCATGTTCATGTTCCCGTTCCCGATCTTCAAACTCACGAGGGCCGTGCCGAAGATCTCCTCCTTGATGTGAGCTCCGCCAAACTCCTTCTTCACCGTGGCTCGCGTCGCGGCGTAGAGCATCTTCTGACGCACCTAGAGGACACCAACGCAGGGTTAATAATAATGATAATGATACCTTTATTTTAGATAGCGCCTTTCTCATACTCAAGGTCGCTTCACAATGTCGTAAGCACACACAGAACAAGACAGCACAACACCACTAATAAAGATTGAATAAAAAGACTTAATTTGGTAATGATTCTCTCTCTCTCTCTCTCTCTCTCTCTCTCTCTCTCTCTCTCTCTCTCTCTCTCTCTCTCTCTCTCTCTCTCTCTCTCTCTCTCTCTCTCTCTCTCTCTCTCTCTCTCTCTCTCTCTCTCTCTCTCTCTCTCTCGATTACAGATGGTTTATTATGATTTACTGATGGTTATTAAAGGTGACATATCATACCACCAGCTGTGAGTGTGATTAGCCGTTAAAAGCAGTTTTGAAAATCAACCTCTTCTGACATCACAAGTGGGGGTGTCAACCTAACAGGCAGAGGTGTTCCCACGTGTGTGTGTGTGTGTGTGTGTGTGTGTGTGTGTGTGTGTGTGTGTGTGTGTGTGTGTGTGTGTGTGTGTGTGTGTGTGTGTGTGTGTGTGTGTGTGTGTGTGTGTGTGTGTGTGTGTGTGTGTGTGTGTGTTTGTCATACATAACTAATGGGAAAACATTCAGTTCACACTGAAAGCATTTCAGCAAGTCGTTTAAAGTGAAGCCACGTTTGCTTTTTTGTTGCATCACGGTAGCCATAGCAAAACACTGCTTTTTGTTTGTTGAAGAGGAGAGAGTTGTGCAATGCAGGTCGTTATGTAGAAAGCGTTATTTTTTCGGCTTTGCCACGTACATAAATACACGCAGACAGAAGGTTCCCCATTCGCTCTCTGCGAGACACTGTCCAGACAGTTTGCTCTCACGTCATGTACACCTCATGTATTCACAAGCTTGAACATGCTGTAATAACCGGATTAAAAAGGTTGCTGAATCATACCAAAACATGAACGTGTGTGTGCCTTCAACCCAGTACGGTCCCATGGTGCAAACAGTACACACTGCAGGCAAGTTCTGTAGTGTGTTCTGAACTGGAGACACGGTTAACTGGTTGTACTGGGTTAACTGTACATACTACAGGCATATTAACCAGAACGTTACCTCGTCAGTGCAACGCCAGCTACCCTCAGGGCCCTCTCTAGCTGACGCAACCTGATCTCCTCCACCCTCGACCTGACTTATCGCGGCGTTCAGTTTGCATCTTCCCCAAAAAACGTGGCTGAGATAACCATTTGCATTCCGTGTGTGTTACATCGTTCTGCAATAAAAATAAAAGCCCAGTTTGGATCGGAAAAACACTGCCCAAAAACTGGGCTTTATTTTTTACTACTGCTAGACTGCAGGAATAGTGGAAGCACTATAAAATTCCAGTAATTTAAGACTGTGGTTGCAAAAGAGCACACGAGGCCAAAACGCTTGGTTATCAGACCAGCCAAACATTGGATCCTCATAAACACGAGAGCGGATCATCCAAACATACTGAAACACAACACGAAGAGTCCAAGAGCCACGCAAAAGCCAGCACGACACAAAAAGGGGGGGGGGGGGGGGGAAAGTGACGTTAACAAGTCTGGACCGCAACGGAAAAAAAAGAGGACGGCAGATCGAGAGGTGGACAGACCTCGAGTAAGGACGCCGGAACACTTTGGCTAACGCACCGGGCTAAAGCCATGGCTCAACTAAATCCAGCAACAACATCATCCTCCGTTACATAATCACAATAATTCCAATGACGAGCCCCCAAAGAAATTCCAAATGTCCGCCGGCCCCCCCTTTGCCGGGCCTCTGGTGTGAACAGTGTGTCAGAGTGTGTTGTGTTGTGTTACGTTGCGTTGCGTTGCGTTGTGTTGCACTCACAGGGGAGCCCTCCGGGGACCAGGCCAGGAACAGCCACTCGTAGCCCTGGGTGTTGGTGGTGTCCAGGCGGTACAGAAGGTAGCAGGGCATGCCCTCGTCCAGCAGGGGCAGCACGTAGGCGTCGTACTCCTGGTCGAACCGCTTACACACCAGCCGTGTCTCCCCCAACACCAGCTTTTCTGGAGGGTCACATGGTGGCACGCACGCACACACACACACACACACACGCACACAGACGCACGCACACACACACACACACACACACACACGCACAGGGTTCAGACAAACAGCAGGGGAGAAACGCCGTCGGGAGGGGAGGTGTTTTGGTGGTAAATGGTAAATGGACTGCGTTTATTCAGCGCTTTGCTAACCAGTGGCCACTCAAAGCTCTTTACAACACTGCCTAACCTTCCCCCGTTCATGCACACGTTCACACACCGACGGCGGCGTCAGCCACGCGGGGCGACAGCCGGCTCGTCGGGAGCAGTCAGGGTGAGGCGTCTCGCTCGGGGACACCTCGACGCTCGGCTAGGAGGAGCCGGGGGATCGAACCGGCAACCTTCCGGTTACCAACCAAACCCGCTCTACCTCCTGAGCCACACGTCGCCCGAGGTGGGTGGTGTTGATGGAGGCAGGGGAAGGGGGTCAGGCTTGGGGGGTGGTGTTTGCGTTTCACTCGTTTCTAGTCTTCGATGGATCTTGTTACGCACATTGAGGGGAAACCTGATATTGAACGGCGGATTGATACACTGAGCCAATCACAGATCAATGATTGCTTGGCCGGTTGCTACGGAAATCAGAGAGGGCCGCTGACCAGAGAAGACCGGGAACCGCGGCTTCTTCCGAGGAAACCTTTTTGAAGCAAGTTCGGTCTTTATGCTCGCCGCTATTCTGGAGAGCACAAAAACTCTTGTGACGTTTGGCGAACCCGTGCAGCGCTTCGCCCGCTCCGTGTCATCGCGGGCGGAGCCAACGGTCAGAGAGAGGGAAAAGCCGCGCAACCTGTCAATCATTGTCAGACACGCCCTTAAATACACACACGGTTTTCCTAGCGGCCTCAATCAAATAAGACAACAACAGCCTTCACCGCGTGGAACCGGTATCCGCCACAATGCACGCATTCAGACCGAGTTAGAGAGCGCCTAATGTGGAAAATGTATTATTGACCTGGAGTCTCTGCCCACTCCATCAGCCTCTGGCCAGACAGACTCAGCAGTGAGCCACCATTAGGATGCACCTTTAAAGCTGTCTGTACCCGGCGTCGGCCACCCGGGACCAAGACCTTTGGACTACAACTGTTCCAGGTCGCTCCCTGTGTGGTTGGTTGGAGTGGATCGACAGGCCTCTCTCGGTCCACCATACAGAAGCCACCACCGCGGCTTCTGTATTTAAACAACTATGACGGCTGCGACCCACAGCCAGAATCCGACTTTAAGGTGTCCCTACTTAACGTTTTGGGAGCGACGATGAAGAAAGCACATGAGCACGTTTTAACCAGGAAATGTTTGCAGCCATGTTATTAATATTTCACTTTTTAATATTATTAATATTACATTGTTAATATTTAACATACAGGCCATTGTCCAAAGAACGTCTCCTACATTGAGGCTTGTCAAAGGTCTGACAGGCAAGTGCAGTATTTGTCCATACATGTCCGAATTGCCGAGTATCGTTGCTGCAGCCCGCGCCGGGAACATGGATCAACTTTCAACCGATTTCATGACACACCTAGCCTAGCCTTGAGGATTTCAGACACCTCACTCCTTGGCTCCTCCTGCGTTTAATCCACGGCGATTCAAACCTTTGCTAGGAGAGACACGTCATCAACGAGGGATCAAGGCCTCTTCATCATGCGTACTGTCGACGTTGGGGCTGGAACCAAGAGCCTCCACGTTCAGGAGTCGGGTGTCCCTCACCATGGGACTATCCACCCACAAGTGCTTCTCATCATCGCAGGATCCCAGCTTTATTACAAGGCCGGCCTCAGGCTCAGTCTTTCCAGTATATCAGTCCTATAGAAGGATCCAGAAACCATTGCTGAGATCGGTCAGGCCGGCCAGGCTATGTCTAGCCGGTGTCTAGCGATGGTTGTCGGTGTGTGTTGAGTGATGTGGACGTGAAAGGCATCTCTTACCCCCGGCGATCACCACCTTGATGAGGCGGTAGGAGCCATTCCGTGCCTTGCTGAAGACATCCAGCACCTCCTCTGTAGCTGGAAGGACAGACAGACGAACACTTCAACGTTAATATTTAATTCAGAAAGATTTTTTTTTTTAAAAGGCGAACGAGCAAACCCCATCTTTTCTGAGTCTAACTAGTCTTATCACAAATATTAACTGACAGTGATGTGTTATTATCCTATTGTCCACTTTACAAAATGCAGATGAACGGTTACCCAACTAGTAAAATACTGCTCTTGGTCAAATATCCCCCTTCCCCCACCCCATACATACACACACACACACACACACACACACACACACACACACACACACACACACACACTGACACACACACACACACACACCCCTGTCTCTCTGGATCGGTGAATCCCTGGCGCAAAATAGGTGACCCGAGCATAACAGACACGTTGTTACATAAACATTGATTTCACAGACGCATCATCATCATCATCATGGTTGTCCTAAAAAATACGTAGGCTGCAATCGCTCCGCGGCCTAATAACATGAAATATGATGGATACATAAACAGCGTGATGGATGATCGTGTCTAGGACAGACATCGCAACTTCAAGTGTTTTGACACACACACTGCGCGCAATAACTACGCGATGACCATATTCGTCCCGGACGCATCGCGGATGCACTTGTCACGCATTGTTCCCCTCAGTCTCATACGCGCCCTGGGAAGAGTCAACCACATCGGTGGGCGAATAAAGACGTGTTGTCATTTTTTTGATATCGGATGGGACTAAAACCCAAAACAACAGGTTTCAGTACCACTGCTCAACTCGACATGACGTTCTTCGTGTTGTTGTCGGGGATACATTTTTTTTTTTTTTCTGCAGACAGCATCATCCAAACATCTCCTCACATTTCCAAACAAATGAATCGGGGCTTTACCTTGAATGCCAGTTTGATGGGACATGTTCGTCGTGTGATCTCGCAGAGCCGCCGGAGAGAGGAGGGGGAAGACAGGAGCAGACGAACGAAGAGAAGACGGAACCGAACTACAGCAGACAGCCTTCCCCTGGCGTGACGTCACGCCGTGATTGAGACATTTCATTCACTGCGTTTTCTTTCTTTTTTTTATCATCCGCTGCCTCCATCCAAATGACAAAAAAATAGTTTTGGTCATGTGGGGTAGTATCTTTCCGTTTTATTGAGTTCAATAAATCGCGATTAACATGACTGTATGATTAATCTAATTATATTTAGAAAATGAGGCCATCGTTTTTATTTAGCCTCCAACACACAGATGAGCTGAGGTGCTCTATTAATAGAATAGAATAATACCTATTATTAAGACAGACCCTTTTGATAAAGCCTTGATGTGTGTGTGCCTCTTTGGTCCACGTACTGCATGGCTCCAGAATCCCAGCGCGAACACATGCTGTAGTCATCACGGTTTAAAGAGACATTTTGTAAATATAGGGAGTGGTGGAGAACTCCACCCAATCTAACCAGGGCCAAAAAGACACTCACACACACACACACACACACACACACACACACACACACACACACACACACACACACACACACACACACACACACACACACACACACACACACACACACACACACACACGCACGCACGCACGAACAGTCTGCGTGCGTAAGTGTACTTGTGTGTGTGTGGTTGCACTAAATGGGGGAATTTCCTGTGTAAACATTTAAAATGATGACAATTTGAACTTAAAGTGAGCCCACAGAGCCTACTGTCCTCCAAACTACCGCTATGTCTGAGATTGTGCACGTGTGTGCGTGCGGCAATGTGTGTGTGCGTGCACGTCTGCTAGGACTGCATGGGTGGATGTGCTGTTTAACCGCATGTCCTGCCGCGGAGTCAGTGGGGGAAAATGACATGGTGGAAGAACAGCAACGGGGCCACAACCCACACGATTAGAGGCCCGGTGGAACGACGCCCAGCAGCGCGGGGGCCAGAGTGCTCTCAATCTGCTGCCAGCGGACGCTTTGAGGGCCTCTCGCCGGTGTTTCCAAAACACGGACCGGCGCCCGACTGACCTGCATGGATCTTACTCTGATGGAATCAGATACCGTTATTTATTATTTGGATGAAAAATATTGGATAATTTTTTTTGCTTATGTTTTTTTTGCCTGATGGGATCCATTTTTTTCAACAAAAGCGTTATCCTATCTGAAAGGGAGTTATAAATTGAACATTATGCATTCAATTAATAAGCAATATACTTGTTTTTACTTTCATTAGCCTATTTGAACGATTCATCGAATCCCCCCCCTCCTAGTGAGCGGATCTATCCTGTATGTTGTGTGCCCTGTGGGCTCGTTTAATCCACGCCAGTCTTCCCCAGTTCAGTTTCCAGTCCTCAGTGCCCTAACCCTCACCCCCAGAACCTCTCAGAGGATAACCGTGTGTGGGATCCTGCTTAGCCAGCGCTCCACGCTAGTGGTTAGCCGCATTATTCCATCCCACAGATCCATAGCACTCTCTCAGCTATAGTAAACGCCGGGGTAGAAAGAAAAGAAAGGACGGACAGCCCTCACCGTGATGGCCACGCCCCCTTTCAATGAAATAAAGAAAGGAATTACGATCGGGCGCGAGATTATCACGTTTCAGCAGAGCGCACTTTGGACTCATGAGAACCGCGGCCCGGGCCAGGATACCGTTGTAAAGAATAACGTTATTGCTTGAATTACAGTGTTCAAGATTGATTAGTAGATATCGGCCTACCTTTCAGTCAGTCAGTAAATCTATCTATCTCTAGCCTATATATATGCATATATATATATATATTACATATTCAGTTGACATTATAAAAATGTTTATTTGTAAGCCTGCAATGACTAATCATTTGACTCTTGCTGCAACAACTACAGGCTACTACTACACATAATATCAACACACACAGACAACGCACACGCACGCGCGCGCACACACACACGCGCGCGGGCACACATGCATACACACACACACACACACACACACACACACACACACACACACACACACACACACACACACACAGACAACAATTAATGGCATCATAGACACGCCAAATATGCAAACATCTATTTGGCTTTATTCAAATTTAATTCAAAACAAGACAGGCCTTCTCTTCTTCTTTTTTATTGTTTTGTTTTTCAATCTCTGGTGTATGTGAGGTTGAGTCCATTTTGAACGTGTTGTCAGTCAATGTCTCCTTCACACTTCGGCCTACATTAGGCCTTTCGAATTCCCTCTCCTGAAGTAGCTTTTATATGTATTTTTATTGAGACATTAACTTAATGAAGGCATAACGTTTAAATGAAGAATGTAAATTAAATGGTAATCGACAGAGATGCAAAGGAATTTGACGGTTGTTATCTCGGATCCAGCAGTTTTATTATGCCCATCGCAAACTCTGATTTGTGAGACTATGACTATTATTGGAATGGGGTTTTCTCTCATTTCCAACAAATGGATAGGCTACAACACTGCCCCCTACTGGCCTGTATAACTACACTTTTTCCCTATTCTCTATATATTACCGGTCACCATGACTGTCTTTGTCAGGATTATCCCGTGGATTATTTATGTATGACAGATATATGTCGATTAGAATAAAGCCTTGATGGTTGGTCTGATCCGCTTTAGATCTCAATGTAATGCCCATCAGAGCTCCCGCCACACACCAGGGTAGAGCCGTATAGTGAGGAGTGATGGGACATTGATCAGTTGATATTACATCGTCACTCATTCTGCAGACGCTTTTACAAGGTGAAACATTCACTGTGGGAATGTGGACCAGTCACTGGAGGACTTTGACAGTCTACACCAAGGCCTATCAGACCGGATAAATACATAGACCTGATAATATTTATTATTTTATTACACCACGCATGGGAGTGGCTCCGCAAATGCCTTTCCCGATAGCCTGCAAAACAAACATGCACAGAATACACGGAATACCTTCACGCGTAACAAATAGGCTGTACTGAACGATTACATTTAAAACATAACCATATAGTAATGTTTCATCGAGCTCTTAATGTGCAACTTTGTGGATAACAATGGTGGATAACAATGTTGTTTCAGGTCCTTTTAAAGCCTTTGTTTTCGGAATAATGTCATACCCGTCCAATATGGAGACGTGTTGAATGCTGTTTGTCCTCTAGATGGCGACGTTTGACACAAAAACTGAGAGTAGACCTACCGTTGAAATGAGAAAAAGACAGGAAGCAGTTACAGTGAGGACCTATAATGTCCTTCCTATAGGTCCATGTTCCCAATGTGTGGACTATGTTCTGCAGTTTGCAAATGAATAATTAACATTTTAAACAGGGTCGCCGGCAAAACTTCTGATTCGTTATACACTGAATATTATTCAAATTTAAATTAATATTGACCGTTATCTGGTCCATCTCATTAGATGGATGACCGTCAAATGCAACACAGAGAGAGAGAGAGCGGGAGGGAGGGGGAGAGAGAGAGAAAGAGAGAGAGAGAGAGAGAGAGAGAGAGGAGAGAGAGAGAGAGAGAGAGAGAGAGAGAGGAGAGACGAGAGAGAGAGAGAGAGGAGAGAGAGAGAGAGAGAGACCATTTTCATGAGAATAATGTCTCACTGTGGCCTGTTTGGGGCAGGATCTTGTTGGTTTCCTTCGACAGATTGCTACTCTTCTTGCTCTGCTGTTGACAGATCCTCAACGCCCCGTGCAGGAGGAAGCGATGTCCTGTCTGTTCTTCATCCATTTTACTCATTAGGGAAGGAACGTACTTTCTTTTTTAGTACACAACGCACGTATGCCTTGAGTGATTGTAGTCTGGCTCTGAAAGATGCTATTAGTTACCATTGGCAGAGTGTCTTGTTCAAAGGGATATTGACCCAATATTGTTTCGGTCATTAGAGGGTTATTTTAAATTGAAATGAACGACGACCTGTGGTGTGTTTTGACATGTTGGTGGTTAATAGCCATTTATTTCTAATTACGGACTGTCACTTTTTATTTTCACCCCCAAACACCCTGCCAACTGCCTTTTGAAACCTAAACGCAGGCCAACTAGCAAACGGCCAAATCATTGTGATTAAATTGAGATTAATTTCAGTGCTGGAATGACAGATTAAATCCTCAATCCTTGCGCCTATTTTGGTTTTCGGTTACGCAAAGCACAGCGTGTTTTTTTTACCGCTTCAGCTCCATGACGGAGGTAGACATGAGCGCCCCCAAGTCTTCTCCGGAGGCGTCCCCGTAGGACAAACACAGGTGTCTCTCATTACTCTAATTAAGGACGCGCTCCGTTGACGCGCACCAGGGGGCACTCGGAGCAGACTCTCCGCTCGTCGAGTCTGCTAGCCCCCGCCCACACCCATAATTAGTGTGAAGCGCGACACCTGTGTTTACCCTGCACCGTTACCTGTGCGAGAAGGGGCCTGCGCATTCCCATGCTGACCTTCAACTCGGATATCTGAGTCGTTTAAGGGGGGCATTATATTTAATTGACGGAATACGTGGTAGAGGGATACCTTGGCTGGTGTCGAGGTATCAGCTGAATGTGACAACCCGATTGGGGCATGGTTCAAATAATTTGAATACAGTCGGGTCCAATCAAGACCACGCCCACTTCTTTCCTAAATCACCCGAAGATTGGTCGGACCAAGGAAGCAAGACGAGGGTGGGGTGGGGGCTAATGCGGCGGGTATGCATTTGAGGAAGAGAATGCAGGAAATTCAGAACCTGCTGTATTAATTTAATAAGGTTATTTACTGTTATAAATCTCATTGTCTCTTGTCTTTCTGGTTACCTTCTACCTCTCTCTACCATTCTCTCTCTCTCTCTCTCTCTCTCTCTCTCTCTCTCTCTCTCTCTCTCTCCCTCCCCTCTCCCTCCTGGTACTTTGTCACTCGCTGCTGTCCCTATAGCCATGAGGTAGAGAGTGTTTCCATCCAGAGGCATTATGGGAGATGTGCGTGTTTGGGTCGGGGAACACACACAGCTGCTGGGCTCCCGCCGTAAATCAGTGCTCCGGGCGGGAACCCATGTTGAATCACCAGCCATGTCTTATTGTCCTCATATATCACCCAACAACACACACACACACACACACACACGCACACACACACACGCACACACACACACACACCACACACACACACACACAGAAGCACACAGAAGCACACAGGCACACATACGGACACAGACACACACATACAGACGCACATACACACACACACGCATACAGAAGTACACACGGACACATACAAATACGCATGCACAAACACACATACAGAAGCAGATACAGGCACATACACACACACAAAAAACCCACGAGCACACACCCATACTGATGCACACACACACACACACACGCACACACACACACACACGCAGACGTACACACACACACACACACACACACACACACACACACACACACACACACACACACACACACACACACACACACACACACACACACACACACCTCAAAACCTCATGCTTTAACCAACTTCACACACAGAATGTTGTTTATGGGGACCAAGAGATGAATCACCAGCCGTGCGGTCCCTATACATCACCAAACGAACAATACGTGTGTGAAGTCAGTGTGAGTGACCCATGGCGTCTGTGTGTGTGGTGTTGGTGAGGGAACGCCTTGCTTGGTGGTTTATTATGGCCGTGGAAGATCTACCGGGAGGGATGAGCGGGCGAAGGTGAGCTTTCTTCTCTCTCACGTATTCTGCAAAGGATGACGGGAGAATTCGCTGCTTGCATAATCATCACATCCATCTCTGTCAGCCCACACGAGACATTTAATAACAGTGTGTGCACGTATGTGTGGGAATTTGTGTGTGTGTGAGTGAGTGAGTGAGTGAGTGAGTGAGTGAGTGAGTGAGTGAGTGAGTGAGTGAGTGAGTGAGTGAGTGAGTGAGTGAGTGAGTGAGTGAGTGAGTGAGCGAGAGAGAGAGAGAGAGCGAGAGAGAGAGAGAGAGCGTGTGTACATTTGTTATATTGCATCCTTTTTATGTGACTTCACATTAAATGTTACATTTTCCCCTGTTGGATCGGAAGTCATTTACTCTCATAGTCTACAATGAATGATGTATCAAAGCTGCATCTTATTGTTAAGTGAACTGTCAATAAACGTAGGACACACATTAAAGTGTGTGTGCGTGTGCGTCTATTTATAATTCTTAACCACAAAAATTTATATTTGATGAACCATTAATTCATGAACGCTTCGTTCCCTAATGAAAAATCACCCAAAAGCCCCTCCTCCTCATCGTGTGTGTGTGTGTGTGTGTGTGTGTGTGTGTGTGTGTGTGTGTGTGTGGTGTGTGTGTGTGTGTGTGTGTGTGTGTGTGTGTGTGTGTGTGTGTGTGTTTGCCCGCGCGCGTGTCTATGTGAGTCTATAGTGCTCCGATATCTCCGCCCCTCCGCGACCCCAACCAGGAACTAAACAGATCAGGAGCCAACGGACGGACGCCCTAGATCCCTTCACACGGTGGGCAGAGCAATCTCCTCTCGGCGCGCGCAAGTCTGACGGTTCCCCCCCCGGCGGCCGTTCGGCGAAACAGAAACCGAACGCCGCACGCTCGCCGGGTGCATCGCCATAGCAACAGTGCGGACAACCCTCGCTAATGAGCAGCTAACGCTCGTCCATAACTATGAGGGAATTAGTTAGGAAATGCGAAACGATGATGGTGACGGAGGGACTGCTGTCGGGGGGGGGGGGGGTAGGGGGGGGGGGGGGGTACTGCGTTGGTGTGGATGTTAATGTGCTGACTGGAGGGGGGGGGGGGGGGGGGGGGAGAGGAGAGAGAGGAGGAGAGAGGAGAGGAGAGAGGAGGAATTGCATGGAGGATAAGATAAGAGGAGAGAAGAGGGGGAGAGAGAGAGTTGAGAGTGGAGATGAGTAGAGACAGGGCGAAGAGAGGAGAGGAGAGAGTTTGAATGAGGAGAGAAGGGGAGAGGAGAGAAGGGGAGAGGAGAGAAAGGGAGAGGAGCAGAGAGGAGATGAGAGGAGAGAGCACAACAAGACTCGAGGAAGAGGAGAGAGGGGAAGGAGGAGCAGACGGCCGGTGACCAGAAAGGCAAGCGAGAGGGGAAAAACAACCGCGAAAGAGGAGAAGCAAAAATCTGCATCCAAAAATGCGTCATGTGAACGTGGTCAGCCGTGCCAGAGCCACTTAAAAGTGAACTCCGGTGATTGGATGCAGTGTTGCGTGCCGCCCCACACCGGTCCGGTTGGGTTCCGTTGCTAGGAGAGGGCCGGTCTGGGACCAGGGGGAAGAGCTGGCCCACTAACTCCATCTGTGGGCAACAGAAGACCGGTCTGGTGTGAAAGTGCGGGCGAGCATCAGGTCTGGTGCGGGTGTGAAGCGTGCCGCACACGGTGTCCCTCAGGGCTGCTCTGTGGCCCAGACGGAACCGGTGAGCGTACAGGGGAACACACCAACTAAGTACCGGGATGAACGTTTGTCATGGACGAGCACATACCATACCTTTAGAGACACACTTTAGAGGAGATCAGAAATGGATGTCA
>NC_082385.1:1377125-1379625 GCF_031168955.1 Gadus macrocephalus | reverse complement strand
GACGAAGCACATCAACTCGTTGCCGTCAAGTAAGAGTCTTTCGAAATGTCAGGACAAGCTTGTTCAAGCTTGGTTTTTAGGGCAGAGTAGGAAATTGACTTTGCACAGAAGCTGTGGCTGACGAGAGTAGGATAATGCATTTAGCCATGAAAGAGCCATAAGCCAAATTTTACCCTGACTACCACAGTGAAAATACTTTTAAATGGTTGGTTTGTGCAAGGACACATTTTTTTAACACAAACGCAACACAAAAAACACTTGCAAATAGAGGTTAGGGATACACACACACACACACACACACACACACACACACACACACACACACACACACACACACACACACACACACACACACACACACACACACACACACACATTTTAAAAGGTTTACCTTTTCCCTGTACAAATACAAAGTCATTCAATAGGTCCAACCAGGGTCAAACATTCAAAAAGAACCACAGTAACAGAAAGCAATCAAAATGTTGGTGGTGAGTAATTGATTTTTTAACCTGAAAAAAGTCCTTGGAATTTTTTTAGCTTTCAGAGCATTCCTTAACTTCCAACGTGAATACAGTTCAATGCTCCACACACACACACGCACACGCACACGCACACACACACAAACACACACACACACACACACACCCAAGAGTAACAGCACATTGAATGAACAGAACTGAAGGCCACAATGCTCTCATTCTACCAAAGCCATCCCTGTTTTTTGTGTATTAAACCACTAATCGATTCAAACGTACTAGTGCTGACCGTACATCCGGTACATCCTCTGATAATAAAACATCATCATTCAGATGATTAATCATTTCGTACTATAAAGGAACGCCCCACCAGATTGCGAGCGTTAAGAGTTTACCAAACAGAGCCCCCTGAGTTTCCTGCGTCCTTATTAGAAGTAGGTTTTTTGGAGGCTGTGTCGGCTATATTTACTCCTCCATAAATATAGCCGACATAGAACATTGGGGGGCTTTTCCAGACATAGTTCTCACAGAGGCGCGGCGGGGGTGATATTTATTTATACGTGGTTCATATCCAGGCTCGAAGGGGGAGGGAGTCACCCTCACAGATGCACGCGTGGGCGACTGAGCGGCTGGATGTTTGTTTGGGAAGTTGGGGAGCAATGAGACACAAAGCAGACAATAAAGATAAGGAATATAGAGGAGCCAGAGCTACCTCAGTGAAGGGGCGCGAGAGAGAGAGAGAGAGAGAGAGAGAGAGAGAGAGACTGGAGGCGTTATCACCTTGGTCAGGCCATCAGAGAGAGAGGGGGATAGAGAGAGAGAGAGAGAGGGGGATAGAGAGAGAGAGAGAGGGGGATAGAGAGAGAGAGAGAGAGAGAGAGAGAGGAGAAGAGAGAGTGCAAGTGGGAGAGAGAGAGCACAAGGGAGCAAGCGAGAGAAATAGAGAGCGAGAGAGAGACAACGGGCGAAAGCGAAAGCAGGAGAGCGAGAGATAGAGAGGGAGCGAGGCTAGGGAGCGAGGCTAGGGAGCGAGGCTAGGGAGCGAGGGCGAGAGAGGACGACGGAGACAGAGGGTCACCCGTCAGGAGGTACAGAAGCGGCGGTTTGACGGATAGCGCCCCCGTCAGAGCGGAGCGCTCACTGGAGCTTCACGGAGCCAATGGGAGACCAGCACCAGGACGACATGACAGGGCCTCCTCGTCTTCCTCGGTCTGGGGGGGAGACACATTGGTGTGTCTCTCAGCGGGGGGTCTCAGCCATACCGACACCACAGGAGAGATGTGTTTGAGCGATGATACGCCCTCGTATAGAAGTCACAGTACGAGGGTGAAGGGAAATGAAAAGGAAATGTTTTGATTCGCTGGAAGCTTTCTGGGGGGCTTTCAAAGGAGTGCCAGGAACTGCTTGATTCTCAGAGGGGGGGTCTTTGAGTGGTTGGGAATACCTCCGGTTATTTGATTGTGTTGTATCTTGTGATGTTATGGTCTTGTGATGTTATGGAGTTACGTAAACACACCTTTCTGAATGATGTTGTATAACCAAATACTCTTATTAATAAGTCATATTCCCCATGCAGAGGAACATTTATCGGAGCAACTAGTTAACAGCAGCCGGATTTGACAATCGTTTCAACAATTAAACAAACCAATATTAAATCACTCCAACACATATTTTCGCTCGGGTTATTGACTCGATTTCACATCCATTATGCCACAAACGAAGTGGAATAGATTTCTTCTCGTGGTATCTCTCGACGTGGTCTCATCGCCCATCACCATGGCAATAACGTTCTCGGCGAGCGCGTGACGGGATCAAACGGCGGACTCTCTCGCACTCAAAGATCAGATCCATTCACGAGGAAGGTCCGACCCGAAGTCAGCCCAGCAGCAGATCCACCCGAGCAAACCGATCGATACTGAACCGACCTCTCGCTGTTGCGGAAGGCACAACACTTAAACTCTAACAAAGGAAGAGTTCAGCAAGATTTTTTTTATCACAAACTTTCAGAAAGTAAATACTAAAGC
>NC_082385.1:1301498-1371498 GCF_031168955.1 Gadus macrocephalus | reverse complement strand
CCCACGTGAACCACACTTTCGATACAAAATGTATGATATCTTCTCACAGATCCCCTATATATATCTTGCTTGTGCATTGCTCTTATTTTACTCTGAACACCATGAGTCGGCGATCAGACGATTTGAGGCTTTTGACCTTTTTTTTCAAACTGGCGAAGAGGAGATTGAAGTTGAACCAGAAATAGAGGAGGAAGTCTCAGAAATAAAAGACAACGATCCTGATTTTGATCCAGACCATCATGAGACCGAACAGTCAACAGATGGCGAGGAAGAGGCCCCTGAGGAAGAGGCACCTGAGGAAGAGGCCCCTGAGGAAGAGGCACCTGGGGAGGGGGCACCTGAGGAAGAGGCCCCTGAGGAAGAGGCACCTGAGGAAGAGGCACCTGAGGAAGAGGCACCTGAGTAAGAGGCACGAGGGGAAAGTATCATTAGGATGACGCCAGGGCCAACACGGTATGCAACATCTCGTGTGGATGACATCAAGTCCAGCTTCCAACTCTTTTTACCAGAGTCCATTCCGTGGAAATTATACTGGCGATGACAAACCTGGAAGGGGGGGGTGTGTTTGCGGACACATGGAAGGCATTGGACCAGGTAGACCTCCAAGCCTACCTGGGTCTGTTGATTCTAGCAGGAGTACATCGGTCCAACAATGAGGCTACAAAAAGCCTGTGGGATGCAGAGTCAGGGAGGCCTATATTCCGCTCAACTATGTCCCTGCAGCAGTTTCATATCCTCTCAAGAGTTATCAGATTTGACGACAGAGCTACACGACCTTTCCGCTGGCGAGACGACAAACTGGCTGCCATCAGGAACGATTGGGACTGGTGGGTGGAGCGTCTACCACTAATGTACAACCCAGGCCCTGAGGTGACCGTGGACGAGCGCCTGGTCCCTTTCAGAGGTCGCCGTCCATTCAAACAGTACATCCCAAGCAAACCTGGCAAGTATGGGATCAAGATCTGGGCAGCATGTGATGCCAGGAGCCGCTACGCCTGGAATATGCAGGTTTACACAGGGAAACCTGTAACTGGGAGGCCAGAAAAAAACAAGGCATGCGTGTTGTGTTGGACATGACAGACGGTCTCAAGGGGCATAACATCACACGTGATAACTATTTCACATCACATGGGCTTGGTCAGGAGCTGCTGAAAACAAAGCTCACTATGGTGGCGACAGTGAGGAAGAACAAGCCTCAACTTCCCCCTGCACTGGTTTCGACCAGAGGGAGAAATGTACTCTCATACAAATTTGCTTTCACTGACACACGCAGTCTTGTGTCATATTTGCCCAAGAAAAATAAGAATGTCATCCTGATGAGCACTCGACACAAATACGCCGCTGTCAGCAAAGCAGAGCACAGGAAACCCCAGATCATCCTGGACTACAACAGAAACAAAGGAGGCGTTGACTGCCTTGGTAAGGTAATGTATATTTTCATCTGTCATGCATTTGATTTACTTGTATTCATGTAAAACATTTTGTGTAAGGCAGATTCAATATTGTTTCAAATCTAGTCATTGTTTCTTTCATTGCAGCTTACCGGTACATACACCTGCAAGTGAATGACAGCTCGTTGGCCTGTGGCAGTGTTCCACAACATCCTTGATGTGTCTGCATGTAATGCATATGTGGTGTGGACAGCGATCGACCCAGCCTGGAATCAGGGGAAATGTTTCAAGAGGAGACTCTTCCTGGCAGAGCTTGGGAAAGCTTTAGTGACTCCTCTAATCCAACGGCGCCAGCACCTTCCCCGCACACCAGCCTCTGGCAGTCTGGTGAGGAGTCTGCAAGCCCCAGCCACCGCCCTGGCCGCTCTCCCCCCAAAACCAGGGGCAGAAATGGAAGAGATGCGAGCTCTGACTGTGCCCCTAGAGACAATAAGACACGTCTTACATGTTTCAAATGTGATGCATACGTTTGCAAGGCGCACTGCGACCTGATTGCAAAAATGCCACTCCTGTGTTTGAACACACACACACACACACACACACACACACACACACACAGACACACAGACACGCACACACACACACACACACACACACACACACACACACACACACACACACACACACACACACACACACACACACACACACACACACACACACTGCAGTTATTCATGTAAACCAGTAGTCTGGAGACATTGTTTACAGGTTAAAAGGGAGTTCAATAAAATTTGGTAATGATCATTGTTTTTTTTGTTATTGTAAGGGCAGTTAAAACAGGCCGGTCAAATTTGACCGGGAGCACCAAAGTAAGGGGAGAGAAACGAACGCGACACAAAGGTTTACATGCCGCAAGTGTCCTTCAATGTATTTCAATGGTCTGCTTGGATGGTCCCAGTGTAATTTGAAAAATGCACCCCCTGCTGGCGACTTTCATTGGTTAGTGCTGCAATTTTGTCCCGCCCACGGACGCTCTGCCTCATACGGATACAAATCACTGAATGTACCACCTAGACGTGTTGCGAAACTACCTGCAAAAAAACCCACAGCTGAGACTTGCAGGAGCAGATTCAAGCAGTTGTAACGATGGACTTGTGCTCGCTCATTTAAATGCTGAATCAACATAGCGTTCTATATCATTTTATTTGTGAGGAGGTTTTTCACAGATGTGCAACTTCTGATGCATTAGTTCACATTTGGGTTTACGAATGCACCTATTTTGGGCATGTTCTCAAATTATGAAACACGGGTGTGCGAATGTGTTTTGCACCAACTGCGCTGCAATGATCAAAAGGATTTGTGCACCTGTAACACAGACTTGCGTAGGCTACTCGTAGACCCTATTTTGTGTTTACAATGGTAGAAAAAATATTCACGACTTCAAATGTACTGTTAAACATTTGTGACTTTAGAGTACACATGCAAAATAAATATATACGACTTCAAATGTACTGTGACTTTAGTGTACGCATTCAAAATCTGCAGTTACAGGTGCTAAAGACTTTTGCTACAATAATACCTTCATATACGGCATATACCTGCGTATCACTTAGACTACACCACTGACACACACACACACACACACACACACACACACACACACACACACACACACACACACACACACACACACACACACACACCATGTGCGCGTTATAGGTAGGCCTATAGGAGGTGCGTGACACAGGTGAATTTACTATTTAACTTCATGATCTAAAAACCTTTCTGGTGAAAACATGAGTTGTGCTTCGGGCTGGAGTCGATCGCACTCTGTCGGAGGAAGATGGCTAAGCTGTCGTTATCGCCCGCAGCACAGGGCGAGGCTGGTCTGTGTATCCAACACTAACGTCAACAATGTTGAATCCGGTCTGGTCGGAACGAGACAACTGCTTCTTCATTGCACAGAAATAGTCAAACAACAAAAAATAAGAACATGTTGTCTTCAGACTCTACTTGGAATGACGTTTACAAGTCAGTAGAAATATATAGGACCACACATCGTGTGTGCGTGTATGCTTGCGTGCTTGTGCGCGCGCGCGTGTATGTGTGTGCGTTTAGGCTTGATTTCCCTGAAAGCACGTGACAGGGAGGGGGCGGGTCCTGTGAGTTTCGAGGCTATAAAACTTCCAAGTGCGTCACAGCACCTCATTGTTCGAGGCTAACTGCTCTTCCTCTTCTTCCGCATCAACTCGATCTTTCTCGAATTCCACTTTTAAATCCTTTTCTCTGAATGACTTATTCTAGGAACACTTCAACCTCCGTTTCTTCACTTTAATTTTATACCATACCTTACCGCATTTTAATCACGTAATAGTAAATAATTTTTTTGTACATATAATTATTAGTGTTATAATATTTATTATATGGTTCCATACTGCCTTCTTTATAAGGCATTGCTTGTTTAAATAACAGCAAATAGAAAAGAAGAAAAAGGACCGATCTAACCTTAGATAAAGGTATGACAGGTTATTGTTAGTGTGATGATCTAAAGCAGGCTAACAGCTGACTGATATGAAGTTATAACAGGTTAATGTCAGTGTGATGGTCTAGAGCAGGATAACAGCTGACTGATGTAAAGTTATAACAGCTTATTGTTATTGTGATGAGCTCCATGTAACGACACGCAATACGCATATCCAATGACATTACTAAACAGTGTTGGTCTGCGGTGACATGCAGTAACGTAGGCTACTGATGGCATACCCAGGCTATTATTACATGGTGTTAATATATATTCTAACTATATTAAGGCAGACTTTACAGTTGGCTCAGTGATCCGTGTGTGTGTGTGTGTGTGTGTGTGTGTGTGTGTGTGTGTGTGTGTGTGTGTGTGTGTGTGTGTGTGTGTGTGTGTGTGTGTGTGTGTGTGTGTGTGTGTGTGTGTGTGTGTGTGTGCGTGCGTGCGTGCGTGCGTGTGTGTGTGTGTGTGTGTGTGTACATTGGGTTTTCTGGGGAAACACATTCGGTTTCCCAGAAAACACGTGACACGTACTGAGAAGGGCGGCGTCATAACCGTTCAGTTCAGTTGATTCCGCATCTGGTCGGTCGCAGTCGCACCCTAGGAGCCTTTTTTCAACCTCCAAACTTTATACCGTATGGACGCATTTTAATCACGGAGTAGATAACGTAAGGTAGGCCGATAGTTTACTAGCGTTTATATTGTCTTTAGGTTACTGGTATATAATAATGAAAAACCGGTTAACTACCGTTTATATTTTCTTTTGTAACGCAAATCAGCATATAAACGGTCATATCCGCACATAGCCACAAGGGAGTAGGACTAGCCATATTCGAGGAAGCCGGAGGCGGGCACTCTGATTACACCAAAGCCAATCAGAGCACGTTAAACGTCATAGAGGGTGCGCCTACTCCGTATCTACAGAGAGAGCAAGCCAGAACAGGTTAGACCGGAGCTCATGTATTAAATGAGCTACGCCCCAGGCAGGGCATCCACGGATTTATCTCCACGCGTGCATATACAATTCCCCGCCCTTTGCTTCATAGAGATTCAAGCAAACCTTAACTAAATAAAGTGAGTTAAAAGCGATCCTGATTCGGCAACCTTTTCTCAAAGAAAACGACAGTAGCCTATATAATAACTAGAAAATGCATTGCCTGCCGAAAATGCTGTGATTGCTTTAGTAGGCCTACAAAGTGGGGTTGAAAATATTTTTTAATAAGGCCAAATAGATTAAGACATAAAGAAACGTTAAATGGCTTAAATCAAGTGAATGGATTTGAACAAAAGTCTAAATGTAGTAAACAATGTAAACATGCACACCATTTAAGAAAATGTGAATGGTTGGAAACAAATAAAAGTGACAGCTGAATGAAATTGCAAGGCATTAATAAATATGCAGAAATGTAAAATGAACTTAACTGAAGAATCTGAACGGTGAAATGTAGGCCTATGGCCCTGTACTGCTGGTGTGTGTGTGTGTGTGTGTGTGTGTGTGTGTGTGTGTGTGTGTGTGTGTGTGTGTGTGTGTGTGTGTGTGTGTGTGTGTGTGTGTGTGTGTGTGTGTGTGTGTGTGTGTGTGTGTGTTAGGGATTACTCGGTGTTGCACTCCGGCAACAGTTGTTTTTTTTGTTGTTTTTTCAGTAATAAAAAACAAATTCAGTAAAAATGAATAATATGATTATAATTAAGAAAATTAAAATGTGTAGAATAGGCCACAGTTCTGCTCTGTGCGGGAGAATTGTCGCGCCGAGAATTGACGTGCTTCCTACAAGACCGGTAACCATAGCAACGCCGGTAAACAAACCCTGCGGAGCCCAAACCCTACGAGAGCTCCCCGCGCTACGGCCATCCGGAGGCGCACAGAGCTTTTGGCCGTGATATTATGATATGTAAGGAATAATCACCGAGAGGCCGGGCAATAAACAGTTTGATATGCCCGGCTCGTGGACGGCTTACCGCCCGAGACGAAGTCGAGGGCGGTAACCTTCCGCGAGCCGGGCATATCAAACTGTTTATTGCCCTGCCTTGAGGTGATTATTCCGTTTATTCTACTTCGCGCCGGCCAACATAATAAAACAATTCATATACTTTAATAATTTGCCTTTTTCTTATTCGTATTGTATGCTTATTAAATGTATGCTCTGTTTAAGTTCATCTCCCTCGAAAAGTAGTTCAGTTTAGAACTACGGTGAATAACGTTAGCTCAACTGTAGGTAAAGCGTTTCTATAGCAACCACACAAGGTTGCAACTGATCACTAGTTTAACAACGTAGTTGTTACATTCGTATCAAGTCAGCTTTAATGACGATCGATCAAACATGCACTCCTTGGTTTATTTTTACAACGGACCTCATGTTTGAAATTTATGTGATAGAAAACGATACAAGCGGCGTATTGATCTACTGTGCTCAGTCAGCAGCAAGTAGAACCGACAAATCAGCGGGCAATATGCCGGATTAATGCACCCCTCCCAGCCAATCAGAATCGAGCATTCTTAAATGAAGTAGAATAAAAAATTATATTATCCTATTATATATAGAACGTTATAAGACGCCGAGAATTGGCGCGGTGCCAGCCGCTGTCACCGAGTGTGAGAGGAGAGTTGACGGAGAAGATGGCGGTTGACCTATAGTTTCAAAGTTAATACCGTTTATACCGGTAATACCGGTGTTGACACGAGCGTATTGCTCGGTGTGAAAATGTCCACACCGCGGCAACCCTAGTGTGTGTGTGTGTGTGTTTGTGTCTTTAAGAGAATAGCGAGCCATTGCGTGATTAAAAGTAGCCCAATAGTATGGGGTCAGAACAGTGTCATTAATAATGAACGCACAGAGAAGGATTCGCTAATGTATTTTGTGATTTATATATGAATTACTCTCTTCTCACAAACACATTTCATGGAGGAGGAAGGGATTGTTGCCCGCGATTGTCTCCCGCCGGAGCCTCGCTGCCGAGGGACCACCACCTCGGCAGCAGGCAACGGGCTACGGGCAACGGGCAGCGGGCAGCGCTTAGGCACCACCGCCTCCTGCAGCGCCGAGGCGGTGGTCCCTCGGCCGCGGGCAGCGGGGCTCAAGCGGGAGTCAATCCCTTTCCCCTCCATGTCGTGGTTCATGTACTTCAGGGAGTCAAAGCCAAAGTTCCTTTCCCCCAATTCCTTCTCAACCATGGCTGAGTTAACCCCCACTACGAGTCTCGTTGTGGAGATACCAGAGACGAGAGTCCGACGTGTTATGCGCCAGAACACCAACAGCAGAACGGTAATCCAACTAACAAAGAAGTGTTGGGTTACAGTTCTGGAGCTCTATATCTTAATAATATCATATACTACATAGTTATCTATATCATATAATACATATTATCATGGCCAAAAGCTGTGTGCGCCTCCAGACGATTTTATGAATCAAAAACGACGTTCTTCCACGTCCGCGTCAATCTGAAGTAGACTGAACCGCGACATGGAGGAGAAAGGGATTGTTGCCGTTTGCGGACTCCAAGACTCATAGTGGGGGGTTGCCTCGGCCATGGTAGAGGAGGAATTGGGGGAAAGCAACTTTGGCTGTGACTCCCTGAAGTCCAGATTGAACCGCGACATGGAGGAGAAAGGGATAGTTGCACGGGATTGTCTCCCACCTGAGCCCCGCTGCCGGAGCACCACCACCAGGGGGCACCACCGCCACCACCGCTCATGTTAATGTTAGAAAACCTCATAAAATGAAAAGTTCATGCAATGGGACCTTTAAATATTTGTGCGGAGCGTTTGTGACTGATCAGAGAACTTAGCACTGAAAAAAAAAATCTTTTAATTAAAAAGAATGATATTGCAAACCATTTTTTCATCTCAGCTACGTATTTTGTCAGGTTTTAATATTGCGATATTTCGTGGCACGAGATATCGACAAACCCCTACCGTTCGGTACTCAAACAGAATCCACAGAAGCAATATGGAGTTGTGTTTGTGTCCAGGTATCAGTCTACTATGGATGAGGAGAAAGAGGAGGGGGGTTCAGGAGAGGAGCAGGAGGGAGCCGACTCCCCTGGACCCAGCTGTGTCTCCTTGAAGAGTGAGCGGTCTATGGATCCTCCTGTTAGGTTCACAGATGGAAATCAGTCTATTGAGAAGAGGTGAGGATTTATCAGAGATCATAAAGATACAGCTCCTATCAAACGTCCATACATCCTGGTTCTTGTTTTTCTAGAAGAGTCCAGCAGCAGAGAGCAGACTCCCCTGGACCCAGGTGTGTCTCCATGAAGAGTGACCGGTCTATGGATCCTCCTGTTAGGTTTACAGATGGAAATCAGTCTATTGCGAAGAGGTGAGGATTTATCAGAGATCATAAAGATACAGCTTCTATCAAACGTCCATAAATCCTGGTTCTTGTTTTTCTAGAAGGGTCCAGCAGGAGAGAGCAGACTCCCCTGGACCCAGCTGTGTGTCCTTGAAGAGTCAGCGGTCTATGGATCCTCCTGTTAGGTTTACAGATGGAAATCAACCTATTGAGAAGAGGTGAGGACTTAGAGAGTGACCGGTCAGACATGGAGGGGGCTTCTCTAGCGGTGGAGGATCGGGGGGCGGAGGCGAGAGATGTTATGGTGGTAAAAGGCTGTGATTGGCCTCCTCACACTGCAAGCAAGAGTTGCCAGATTGTTTTGCTCAAAGGTTAAATTGTTAAATTCTGGTTTTGGCCAGTCTCATACGCGGTCCTGAATCAGATACAGGAGGGATTTCTCTCAATGCGACTTCAGGTTGAACAGTCATATCGTTATGTGACTTTGACGTCACTCTAGATCCACATTCGGCCTATCGGCCATGTTTAAAACACAACGTGAACAGCCAGACCAGAAACTCAGGAAGAGCAATACATCTGACCTGAGCATTAAGGCTCCCCTGATATGAACAGGGTTCTGTCTTTGCTCTCTACTGTGTTTGGTCTGCATGACTGCCGTTCTGTGGTCAAGATTGACAGTAAAACAGTGACCTCCATTTGGTCATTGTCTGAGAAGAAAAGAAGAAGGAAGGAAGAAGGAAAAGATAACATGCTTAAATTAGACTATGACTTTGACAAAGAAGTTTGGTACGTCAGTGTTGATCAAACAGATTTTAATTCTGTGATTCTAGTTCAAAGCATTAGGTTACTCAGAGCCAGTAATAACATCTCAGTAACAAGTTATAATATCTAATGAGGATAATTAAAGACTTGAAAGCTGGACTCTCAACTTAAAAATGTCTTGTTAGAAGAATTATCTAGTCAGCATAAGAATTGTAGTCTGAGTAAAAGATGTGTGTGTGTGTGTGTGTGTGTGTGTGTGTGTGTGTGTGTGTGTGTGTGTGTGTGTGTGTGTGTGTGTGTGTGTGCGTGCGTGCGTGCGTGTGTGTTTTCTCCCCAGACACCAGAGGTCAAAGGTTACCAGTGCTCAGTCTGTACAGCAGCATCAAACAGAGCTGATCAAGGTGTGTAAATGTCCACCAAGACCTTTGACTTCAGCTCCCCATTAACATGAGAAAGCATCTTTTGGGGGGGCTAATAGTCTCCAGGCTTCCCTCTTCAGACCAGCGGGACGTGAATCCAGGACAGATGCTTCTGATGTCCTCAATGAGTTTAGGGTAAAGTTCTCCTTGATGTTTGTTCTGTTCCAGAGGGCTGAGGAGAACGCACACGATTTTCTAGACAAGGAGCTGAAGAAGCTCTGGAGGGATCTCTTCCCAGATTACCCACAATGCTCAGAGAGTCAGAGGGAGGAGGACGAGGAGGTGGATGGTAAGAAGGAGGAGCAGAGGAGGCGCGCCATAGAGGGAGTGGTGGACATCACAAAGCTCTGCCTGATGGAGATGAACCAGGAGGAACTGGCCGACACACTGTGGGGTGGTAAGAGACTTATTTTGAAGACAGAAAATACTCTTATTTGGCAAACAGAGGAGTAAGAAACTTAGTATAAATAGACTTTCAGGTTAAATGGTTTGATCCAGATATGTAGGGTTATTGTGGAGGTATCAGGTTAAATGGTTTGATCCAGAGATGTAGGGTTATTGTGGGCGTATCAGGTTAAATGGTTTGATCCAGATATGTAAGGTTATAGTGGGGGTATAAGGTTAAATGGTTTGATCCAGATATGTAGGGTTATTGTGGAGGTATAAGGTTAAATGGTTTGATCCAGATATGTAGGGTTATTGTGGGCGTATCAGGTTAAATGGTTTGATCCAGATATGTAGGGTTATTGTGGGTCTATCAGGTTAAAGAAGGTTCAACATTATACTGCAGATCAACAGCAGAATAACTGAGTTGAAGATCTGCAACGCTGTCTAGCTATATCAGCATAGCAAGTCACTTTACAATGATTCAGCATCATTATTACTATCATAAGACTAATCATATTGCTGTGGAAATATCAAAATAGTCCTGAACTTTTTGAATCTGTAACATGCTGTCCTTGTCACGACCAGCATCCCCGACCAGAAGTAATGAAGCCACGAAATATCATGAAGTTGATCTACCTGGAAATATTGACCTGGTTCCACGGATGTCACCTTCCACTAGGGATGGGAATTGATAAGAATTTCACGATTCCGATTCCGATTCTGCTTATCGATCCGATTCCTTATCGATTCTCTTATCGATTCTCATTGGGTGAGAAAATAAGTATAAATGTGTTTGTTTGCATTACATCTCTTTAATATCTGATCAGAAGTGCTTCTAGTATTAGGAAATTGTACATTTTCAAATCAATTGGTCTAGACGAAAAAATATATCACTTTTTAAGCCCAAATGCCATCATTATAATAATAATAATAATAATAATAATAATAATACATTTAATTTAGTGCCATACAACTAAAAACACAGACTGAAAACAGCCAAGTAAGAGCTTGTGCCTTTTGGAATTCTAACAGTGCTCATTTGCATTAAACTGACATAAACAAAATGAAGCATTGATTAGACAGAGATTTATTAGATGGGCCTACCTAATAAACCGTTGGAACACACAAGACCGGAAACCATAGCAATGCCGGTAAACAAACCCCGAGAAGCCCAATCCCTATGAGAGCTCCCCACGCTACGGCCATCCGGAGGCGACAGAGCTGTTGGCCGTGATATTATATATACAATTATAATAGAGTATATAATATATTGTATACTATAATATATATAGAGATCCGGGAGTCGCAAACTGCAACAATCACTTTCTCCTCCATTCCGCGATTCACCCGGACTGCACTGCACTGAGTTTGACGGCTGAACGCTGATTGGCTGTTACGTTACACATGTCACTCAGTTATCACGCTGTTGAACGCTGATTGGCTGTCATCACGACAAAAACTTGTCGCCGGTTTTCTCCCGCGACAAACTCGCCCTTATACGCGTCTCTACGTTCACTTTGTATGGGATCTTGTCGCCCCGTCGCGTTTGGTTTGAACGCACAATGCGATTCTTCCTCGGCGGCGACATGTTTGCTGCGTTCTGAACCAAATCAAAGCAGCGTGTGTGTGACGTCACGACGCATTTGCCGCGACCGGAACCGATAAGCGGAATCGTTAAGCAGGCTTGCTAACGATTCCAAGGAATCGGTTGACTCGGAACCGGTTCTGAACAAGAACCGGTTCTCGATTCCCATCCCTACCTTCCACTAACTGATGTCTTCCGTTGTTTTCTCTTTTAGGATCTGATGCTGTCGAGTGCCAACATAAAATAAAGTCTAATTTGAAGAAGAAGTTCAGGTGTGTGTTTGAGGGAATCGCTAAAGCAGGACATTCAACACCTCTGAATGACTTCTACACAGAGATCTTCATCACAGAGAGAGGCAGTGGAGAGGTCAACAAGGAACATGAGGTCAGACTGATTGAAACAGCTTCCAGGAAACCAGCCATGGAGGAAACACCAATCAGATGTGATGACATCTTTAAACCCTTACCTGGACAAGGTCAACCAATCAGGACAATAATAACAACTGGAGTGGCCGGCATTGGTAAAACCGTCTTAACACACAAGTTCACCCTGGACTGGGCTGAAGGCAAAACCAACCAGGACATACACTTCACATTTCTCCTCACTTTCAGAGAGCTGAATTTACTGAAAGGGAAAGAGTTTAGCTTAGTGGAACTTCTTCATCACTTCTTTATTGAGACCAAAGAAGCAGGAATCTGCAGATTCGACCGGTTTCAAGTTGTCTTCATCTTGGATGGTCTGGATGAGTGTCGACTGCCTCTGGACTTCCAGAGCAGCCCGATCTGTACTGATGTCACAAAGTCCACCTCGGTGGACGTGCTGCTGACAAACCTCATCAGGGGCTGCCTGCTTCCCTCTGCTCGCATCTGGATAACCACACGCCCTGCGGCAGACAATCAGATCCCTGCTGAGTGTGTTGGCATGGTGACAGAGGTGAGAGGGTTCACCGACCCACAGAAGGATGAGTACTTCAGGAAGAGATTCAGAGACGAGAAGCTGGCCAGCACAATCCTCTCCCATGTCAAGAAATCACGAAGCCTCCACATCATGTGTCACATCCCAGTCTTCTGTTGGATCACGGCTACAGTTATGGACGACCTCTTCAAAACATCCCAGATAGGAGATGAGATACCCAAGACCGTGACTCAGATGTACAGCCACTTCCTGAGGGTTCAGTCCATACAGGGGGACAGGAAGTATCATGGGAGAGCTGAATCAGATCCACAATGGAGTTCAGAGAGCAGGGAGATCATTATTTCTCTGGGAAAACTTGCTTTTAACCAGCTGGAGAAAGGCAACCTGATCTTCTACGAGGGAGACTTGGCAGAGTGTGACATCGATATCAGAGCAGCCTCAGTGTACTCAGGAGTGTTCACCCAGATCTTTAAAGAGGAGTGTGGGCTGTACCAGGACAGCGTGTTCTGCTTTGTCCATCTGAGCATCCAGGAGTTTCTGGCTGCCCTTTATGTCTTCTGGTCCTTTATCAACACTGGGGTCAATCTGCTCTCAGAAGAACCGCCAACCTCCGGTGAAGATAAACTCAACCTCTTCTACCAGAGTGCTGTGGACAAGGCCTTACAGAGTGAGAATGGACACCTGGACTTGTTCCTCCGCTTCCTCCTGGGCCTCTCTCTGGAGACCAATCAGATTGTCCTAAAAGGTCTTCTGGGACAGACAAGAAGTAGATCAGGGACCAATAAGGAAACGGTGTCTTACATCAAGAAGAAGATCGGTGGATGTCTCTCTCCCGAGAGAAGCATCAATCTGTTCCACTGTCTGAATGAGCTGAACGACCGTTCTCTAGTGGAGGAGATCCAACAGTCCCTGACATCAGGAAGCCTCTCCGCAGAATGTCTCTCTCCTGCTCAGTGGTCAGCTCTGGCCTTCATCTTACTGTCATCAGAAGAGGAGCTGGACGTGTTTGACCTGAAGAAATACTCAGCTTCAGAGGAGGGTCTTCTGAGGCTGCTGCCAGTGATCAAAGCCTCCAAAACATCTCTGTAAGTTCACTCATAATAATGTATGACAATACACAACACAATATACCTGATAGTAGAATATATAAGTTATAACTAAAAAGAAGTGATTTGATATTCTAATACTAGAATATCAAACGAGTATTGATTAAAAATAAAACATTTTCAAACACTACTTAACGATTTACAATTGTACACCCCATAGATAATTAACATTTAAATATCCCTTGTTTTAGATATTTATTCACAAAAAAAAGTGAATAAAATTAATACGTTAATACAAGTTACTTTAATCACAGTTCCTAACATGTTCTGTTCATTGTGTGTGGAGGGTGAATGGCTGTTATCTGTCAGAGAGATGCTGTGGAGCTCTGGCCTCAGTTCTCAGCTCCAACTCCTCTAGTCTGAGAGAGCTGGACCTGAGTACCAATGATCTGCAGGATTCAGGAGTGAAGCTGCTCTCTGCTGGACTGGGGAGTCCACACTGTACACTGGAAACGCTCAGGTCAGTTTGACTCAATGGTCAAATAGTTACACCACAAGTTCCACATCAGAGGACGTTGAACAGATTTACCTCCAGAAAGTTAACAGGTCTAAATAAATAAGTAGAATATATCCTCTCAGGGCTCAAGACACATTATCTACTGGTGACACTAACTTTTCCATTTGGTGGCACCCTAACAAATACGCACCCCCTTAATAGACGTGATAATGTCCTTAGTCACTTACCATCCATCTGTGTCCATTCATGTGAACAGATTCAGTCACTTTAAATCAGTTGTTAATGTTTTGATTGCATAGGGGGTCTTTTTCCGTTTTTACCGCCAGCGCCTCGACATCTCTTTCCTCAACAATCACCTCATCATCCTCCTCCTCCTCAATGAAATACCTACTCATAATAACCGGCTTCTGATTGGATAATATACTCCAATTAGGATTTAACGTCTTCTCTTGGTCGTCCAGAATAGTGTAATTTTTCACATGCTCTTGAATAGCGCTAGTGCTGCTGTGACATTTCAATGAAACTTTTCACAAAGTACAAACCAGTGTTTTAGTTTTCTGATCAGAGCAATGTGTCTTCATGGGAACTTAAGCGGGTCGTGTTTCCAATTCAAACCCAGTTACTAACATGTTGTGCTTATTTTGTGTGCGAAGGCTGAATCGCTGTCAGCTGTCAGAGAGATGCTGTGAAGCTCTGGCCTCAGTTCTCAGCTCCAACTCCTCTAGTCTGAGAGAGCTGGACCTGAGCAACAATGATCTGCAGGATTCAGGACTGAAGCTGCTCTCTGCTGGACTGGGGAGTCCATACTGTACACTGGAAACTCTCAGGTCAGTTTTACTCAATGGTCAAACATTTACACCACAAGATCCACATCAGAGGACATTGAACAGATTTACCTCCAGAAAGTTAACAGGTCTAAATAAATAAAATAAAAAAGTGGTCTCAGGGCTCAAGACACTAACTTTTTAATTTGGTGGCACCTTAACAAATGTCGTCGCACCCCTTCAATAGGCGTGAAAATATCCTTGGTCACGTACCATCCATCTGTTGGCCATTCATGTGAACAGATTCACATGTGTACAGAATAGTGCATTTCTTCACATGCTCTTGAATAGCGCTAACCAGTGTTTTCGTTTTCTGATCAGAGCAATGTGTTTTCATGGGAACTTAAGTGGGTCGTGTTTCCAATTTAAACCCAGTTCCTAACATGTTGTGTTTGTTGTGTGTGAAGGCTGAATCGCTGTCATCTGTCAGAGAGATGCTGTGAAGCTCTGGCCTCAGTTCTCAGCTCCAACTCCTCTAGTCTGTTTGAGCTGGACCTGAGCAACAATGATCTGCAGGATTCAGGAGTGAAGCTGCTCTCTGCTGGACTGGGGAGTCCACACTGTACACTGGAAACTCTCAGGTCAGTTTTACTCAATGGTCAAACAGTTACACTACAAATTCCACATCAGAAGACATTGGACTGATTTACCGCCAGTAATAGTTAGTGTGTGTGTGTGTGTGTGTGTGTGTGTGTGTGTGTGTGTGTGTGTGTGTGTGTGTGTAGCTTGTCTGGCTGCCTGGTCACACAGGAAGGCTGTGCTTCTCTGGCCTCAGCTCTGAGCTCCAACCCCTCCCATCTGAGAGAGCTGGACCTGAGCTACAATCACCCAGGAGACTCTGGAGCTACGCTGCTCTCTGCTGGACTGGAGGATCCATGCTGGAGACTGGACACTCTCAGGTATGGAGAGGACAGCTCACCACTCAGGGACAAAGTCTCCTACAAGGATTCAAGCTGCTGCTAGATTAAGTGGTTTGAAAAGGCAACTCATGTTGTGTAGAACGTGATGAGACGGCAGATGATGAAGGTGAATGTTTCAACATGCTGCTCTCACTTTGATTCCCCCCCAGTGTGGAGCACGGTGGAGTGTGGAGGCTGAAACCAGCTCTAAAGAAGTGTAAGAACCTGTTTGATTCATCACATCACACACTCACTATTTGAAAAGTCCATCCACACAGCAGGAAGTTATGTCCGCTCATTCACACGTGGTCTGCATACACAAAATAAAATAAATAAAAATTGTGGGAGTAGATTCAGATTATACATCTTTCTAAGTCTCAAATGTAAATGATTTACACTTAAGTTTAACTTAAATGATCTTATGAACAATGTTCACAACTATTTCTAAAGCTATAGCACACTTATTCACTATAGTAGCTCTGATATTATTTACTCTTTCTAAGTTAATGTTTGTAGAGTAGATGAACGTGAAACTGGAAGAAGAGTGTAAGACAGTACTAGTGATGATGATGATGACGATGATGAAAAATGGTACAGCAACTCATCATTTCTTGTTCTCCGTCAGATGCCTGTGAACTCACACTGGACCCAAACACAGCAAACAGACGACTCTCTCTGTCTGAGGACAACAGGAAGGTGACGGGGGTTGGAGTGGACCAGTCGTGTCCGGATCACCCAGAGAGATTTGCCCTCCGGCCCCAGGTGTTGGGTAGAGAGGCTCTGACTGGCCGCTGTTACTGGGAGGTAGAGAGGAATGGACGTGCTCTGCTAGGAGTGACATACAGAGGAATCACAAGGAGAGGAGAGGGTGGTGACAGCTTGCTTGGAAGGAACAACAAGTCATGGATTCTTGTTTGTCATGATGATCGTTACTTTGCCTGTTACAATGGTAGAGGAAAAGACATAGTTCTCACCCCCGCTGGTTCTCACAGAGTAGGAGTGTATCTGGACCGGCCTGCTGGCTCTCTGTCCTTCTACAGAGTGTCCCCAGGTGGAGGAGGGTCCTCAGACACACTGACACACATCCACACCTTCCATTCCTCCTTCACCCAGGAGGACCTCCTCCCTGCGTTTGGGTTCCCTGTGCTCTCTTCAACTGTAGGTTCCTCAGTGTCTCTGTGTCAGTTATAGCCCCTCTCCTCTTTCTCTCCCCCCCACCCCAATCGAAGGACACACGCATATATTAACACAAATGTGCCCACACATGAACACATATAAACACAAACATGCTATGTAAATACTAGGGCTGGCCCGAATTATTTGAATATTCGAATACTCGTTCGGAAAATTAGTATTCGAAGCTTAAATCAGTATTCGGAGCTTCGTTTTTTTTTTTTAACGTCAACGTACGTGACGTTACCAGAGCGAGGGAGGCAAACTATAAGCGTCAGCGACACCAAGCAGAGAAGCGAGAGAGGTGGAGGAAGAATAGATATCTTGTTTCCCTTTACTTTATAACACAACATTAGCGGGATCTCTGGAGGAAAAGTAATACTTAAAACCTTAGCTTAGTTGTTTGTTTACGTTCGCTGTACAGCGCCGCGCCAATCAACTGTGACTGGCTTGCTGCAGAGCGTGAGCGTCTTGGGAATGCCCGGTCAATATAATGGATATAATATGGACACATAAGACAATCAATGTTCGGTATTTGTTATGGATTTATTGTACAAATTCCCTGAAAAGATGCACGTTCCGGGATGAATTGAAAAGCTCCCGTAAGGGCTGAGATGGCAGAGAACAGCTGATTTGGAATGGAGCAACAGCTGTTCGCTTTCACGGGGAAAAACTAAGGAACTTCAACCTACTTAGGCCTACTAATTAACGTTCAAAAGCTATTAAGTCTTCAACAAAATATGCAGATACTGTCAAAATCGGTTCCAGGGAGTATATAGGGATTATTAATGTTGTTTTTGATGGTGTTTTTTTCTGGAACGAGTATTCGAAGCCTGAAAAATGGCATTCGGGCCAGCCCTAGTAAATACCAGTGCTGTCAGTTTAACGCGTTATTAACGGCGTTAACGCAAACCAATTTTAATGGCGTTAATTTTTTTTTGCGCGGAATTAACGCTCTTGGCTTGGCAAACGTTGTAGTTTGGCTCAGTTAGTCCCCTCTAGACAAAATCGACCTGGTTGCGACGTGGACAGTTGTTGCAGCTGTTTTGTTGAGTGAGTGAGAGGTTTCGGGCACACAGCTCAGGCTGCCTGACGGCGCTGCAAGGAACTTTTATAACAATGTTGTTATCCCGCTGTAGTCTGCCCGACAGCCCCGAAGCTTTAACGGCCCACCGGGGCTGTTTACTCTCCCGATTACCACTCCGCCACTGTGTGTGTGTGTGTGTGTGTGTGTGTGTGTGTGTGTGCGTGTTATTTGATAGCCTGGTAATGTACATAGGCCTACGTACGGTAGGAATATTCATACTTGTTTAAATAATAATTGTTTTACGGTAGGCCTACCACTGTCATGCACCCGATGTCAAGTGGACCGGGTTGAATTCACTGCGGGTCTCTTCTTGTATCCATCTCACCAAATATTATTTTTTTCCTTCTCAACACTCTCTGATCTCTCTAATAGGCTCGCAGCACGAAATCAAGAGATTTTTAGAATAGAAAGAAATGTGGGATTAATCTTGATAAAATATTTTAATCGCTTGACAGCACTAATAAATACACATATGTACAGACACACATATTAAGACACGCGAACACACACACATATAAACACACGCTTGCTTGCACACACACATAAACACACATGCGCCCGCACACACAAAACGCTTATGTAAACACACGACACGTATATATGAACACTCACAAGGTTATATGAACACCTACACGTATATATATGAACACACACACGCGCGCACGCTCACACATACACACACACAAATTATGTAAACACACAGACATGCAAATATGCGCACACACAGGCACGCATGCATTTCCAATGAAAACACACTTACACAGACTACACACACATAACACACACACACTGTGTTTTGGTGATTTTTGGTCATGAACATTTTCTTTGGTTTCTGAAAGTTGATCTTGTTAACCCTGACAGGAAGAGACTTTAAGATCTCCCATGTGGTTAACTATGCAGGTTTTACAAAGACCATATTTCTAATGTCAAATGTATTTTAAACATTGGTTGATGGTAAATCTAAACATCATTGTACTGCAATGTTGTGTATATTATATCGGACACATACATAAATATAATTATGTAGATCAGATGTTAATAATTTCATACTGCAAGGCTCAGATATCAGTTTAGATTTTGATAAGCCTAATATAGAACCTGATTTAATGCAGACCTATATAATGCAAGCTGTCTGGGAAAAGTTGATCAACGTTGTGATTAGGGTTGAGCACCGAAACTCGGTTCCAGTAGGGAACCGGTTCCGACGTAAACGGTTGTAACGAGATCGAATAAGAATGCACATTTCGGTTCCTCATAACGGTGCCTGGCGTTTTTTAACGCCCCCTGCCCCGCCCCCATGGTGTTGCGGCGTCAACTTGCGTTAGTGCTGGGCGCTATACCGGTTCACACTGAATAACGGTGTGTATTTTCGTCAGGATATGATTTTTGTATATAGCGCCATACCGGTGTATTTGATTGCACAACGTTCGGAACGCAGCGCTGCGCGACACTGTTTCAGACGGGACCCTTTTCAATGTTGCGCTAAACACGCATGGTACGACTACGACTTTCTTTATAGGTCCATGACTGCGAGGCGTGGTATTTCAGGCCGTGTGTGTGTGTGTGTGTGTTGCGAGCGAATGTAATTTTAAAGTAACAAACAAACAAACTCAAAGCCGATGCATGCATCCAAAACTTTCTGTTCAAAACCAAATAAACAAATCAAAAACAGAGTCGTTATTCGCTTCAAATTTATATCAGTTAGTTATATTACTTAATATGACTTTGGCAGTAATGTTGCGCCATGATGCGTGCTTGCCTGCTTTCAGCGAGTAATTAATATTATTTGTAATTATTTTTTAAAAAGATATTTATCAGTAATATAATAGTTTTTATTATAAATTAAATTACTTATATTAATTATTATAAATAATTAATATAAGTAATTTAATGCCAACCGTAAATCTTGCATATCAAGTAGGCTAGCAAACACCGTTGCCATTCAACTCACTGTCCGCTAACTTTCTGCTTAATGTGAAACTCCTAACAAGTCGTGCATGTATGCAAGTGTGTGCGGTTTCGTTTTTTTTAAGTACCGGTTCGAGAACCGTTTTAGCACCGGAACCGTTTGAAAAGTACCGAGTAGGCACCGGTATCGGATAAAACCCAAACGATACCCAACCCTAGTTGTGATGACTTTAAACTGAGTATTGATTCCTTGGCCCAATCCCAATGTCCGGACTCACGGACTCACAGACTTTGCTGCGCGTTCTCGCGAAATTATTAAAGGAGACTTATTATACCACCAGGTGTGACTGTGATTAGCCTTACAAGCCGTTTCGAAAATCTGCCTCATATGACATCCTTAGCACAGATCTAGGTGGAAACGCCCAAAAGTGTTGTCACATGAGGCAGATATTTGAAACGGATTGTAAGGCTAATCAAACTCATACCTTGTGGTATAATATGCCTCCTTTAAGGCTTTAGGGCTGTCCCAATGTCGAGTTCCAAAGGGCGTGAGGGTTTGAGTCCACACTTACTGAACCCTTTCCGTGAGTCCGCATCAGTGAATGACTTCACCTAAGCCTAAGGGAATTACCTGCAGTTCAAAGCGTTGTGACGTTTACCGCGGAGACCACAGTGAAATTAGGAAGGTAAACAACAAAACGACGCTACAGTCAATGCGAGACCAGATGGGGAATTTCGGCCTTGTTTTAGCAAGCCAGATCATTTGGATCAGCTCACCAACAAGAGCCGGATCTTTTGGCTCTTCATATTACTACTTGTACCTTTTTCAGCCAATTGCAGCCCGTTCTGACTTATGACTAGTGTCTGTAGGCCAATAATCACCTAAACTATTCAATACATCCTTTATACTGAAGTATTGAAAAGTAGAAATTATATTTTCTTATATCAATAAATTGCTGTAGCCGATTGTTTTCATTGCATTTTCAAAAATAAACTCAAATTGAAAATTCCCTAACCGGCAAGTGTCATCTTTGTCATTAAACGTTGCCAAGGTAACATGTGCTCTCGTGAAGTGCTGACCCAATCCCATATATACCTATTTGAGCCCATGTGGCCTCACACACTCACTCACTAAGGTTAATTAGCACCTGAGATAAATTAAATCTGTGAGTCCTTTAGGATTAGGCCCATGTGTTCTGTGAGGAACAACACGGCAGCAGAACATGTTCAGTTATTAAAGATATATGCCCACCTGTTTATGATTACTAATGTCTGCTGCTTCTATTCTTTGAGTCCTTGTGTTTATTGTGTTATGGAAGAGACTGATCTTATATTGTATGAGTTCTGGTCACAGCCCTATTCCGGGTCTGGGTCCTGGTCCTGGTCCGGGTCTCGGTCCTGGTCTTGGTCCTGGTCCGGGTTCGGGTCCCGGTCCGGGTCCTGGTCTTGGTCCCGGTCCCAGTCCCGTTCCCGGTCCAGATCTGGTCCGGGATGATGATGATGATGATGATGATGTTGATGATGATGATGATGATGGTGACGATGATGATGATGGTGAAGATGGTGATGATGTTGGTGAAGATGGTGATGGTGATGATGATGATGGTGATGATGACGATGATGGTGATGATGATGATGATGATGTTGGTGATGATGATGATGATGATGGTGACGATGATGATGATGGTGGTGATGATGATGGTGGTGACGGCAGTGGCCGAGGCGGGCTTCGGAGAGGACCACTGTCAGTTCGTGGACTCCTTCCTGGACGGGAGGACCAGCCCACAGCTCCGCCCCCGACAGCTGCCGCCGCGCACAGGTGGCCCTCGCCCTCCAGTGCCCCTCACACCCCCTGGTTACCCCGGTTACCCTTACCCTGGTAACAGGGGTCTCTGCCCGTTTTTTGATGTTGAGGGTCAACGTGGTAACCGGGGTCTCTGCCCGTTTTGTGATGTTGAGTGTCACCATGGTAACCGGGGTCTTTGCCCCGTTGCATGATGTTTTGTTCACCGTGGTAACCGGGGTCTCTGCCCCGTTGCGTTATTGTGCGGGTTACCACGGTAACAGGGGTCTCTGCACGTTGTGTGATGTTGACCTTTATGTCTCCTTTACTTCACCTTTGTGGAAAACGTCATCGGGTCAAGGAGAGATGAAAAGGTGCTTCCTTTCGAACATAGTAAAAAGACAGCGCTGTTTAAAATGAATTCGACTCGACTTTTCCTAACCGACGTCATTGCGCGACGGGGAGTATGGCTGACCTCTAGCGTCTCTACGGTGGAACTACAGTTTTCCGAAGTGGGTCTACAACAAGCCTCCTTTTGATCCATGCATTCTTGTATTGATTTCAATCAGGTTGTCGCCAACAGTGAGAATCACTTAGGTCGGTCTTGGCCAACGAAAATATTTTAGGCAAGTTGAATCCCAGTTCACATGTGAAAAAAAAGAGGCTCAACTTATGTGGATGTTGAAATTAACTGCCCCCAGTAGTCTTTCTTAAATGTGAAGTCGGCATTTTCTTTTCTTTTGTGTGCTTAATCAATTGTTTCAATTCGATTCAAATAATGTTTCTGGAATAGGTATCCATCATTATGAATTGTATTTTCTTCTCTTCTATTCTTCTGCTTTACCGCGTCTCTCATGCATCTTCGCGTGGAGTCGGTAAACTTCGACGGTGGCATGTTGCTTTAAATATTGCCGGCGGAAAGGATTATGGGATGCAACTATCTCCTTTCCTTTCGCAAAGGTTGCTCAGGAGTAACCTTTGCTAAAAGAGGGTTAAAGGAAGCATGGAGGCTCCTTTCCTAAGGATTTTTTGAATTCGAACCACCTTTCCTCCAAGCACTTCCGGGTCATCTCCATAGGAAAAAAGAGAATTCGTAGGGGCCCCCGGTGTTGTAAATACAGACAGAACTATCAGGAGACTGGTATGGATCTAGAGCGTGTACTATATACGGAGGAATAGCCTTGTACTACCGCCAAGTGAGTTGATATCAGCACGGTTCTAGACCAGCCGGTTCTACAGATGGACCTGCTTCTCTAGACCAGAAGGTTCTGGTTCAGAGGGTTCTGCTGGTGATACAGGAAGCTTCCCAGTGCAACCAGAGTCTGCTCCTGGTTTTACAGGGAGCGTCCCAGTACACTCAGTCCCCAGTCCTCAGTATGTGGAGCTGACAGGGGGCCATTCAGAGTCCTCCTTCCACGCTTTGCACAACAGAAATGTATTATCTGTAAATGGAGAGGATGTCTTTTTTCTCAGTACATTTTTGTAAATGACATTATAATTGTTCCCACCTCCCCGGCAAAAGATAATCACGTTTTATTCTCCTGGCTGTTGGAGGATGTGTCTTCGGTCTTCTACACACTCAAACTCCTGGATCGATTTTTTGATAATAAAAAAAAAAAAGATCCTATCATAAAAGGCCCCAGTGTTTTTGTGGTATCCTTTATTTAGCTTTAAGGAAGTTCAGAGCATGGTTTACAGTGGTAAGTTAAGTAAGTTAGTTATGTATGCAGGACAGATTAAACCCCTGGTCGTACTTAAAGGAGAATTTCATCGGTGGATACATGAATCTGTATTGAAAGTGGGTCATATATTTAGTTGAATAAATTACATAAATTTAAATGCAGTTTATATTCCGTTAACCCAAACCTTAATTATTTAAAAAACTTGAGAATGAAGACAACAAGATGCAATTGTGTCAAAATGCCAATATGGATTATTGTGTTTGGATAGACGATGTATGGTGTATTGCTATATTTGTGAATGGAATAAATATTGAACCTTTGAGCTTAGTGTTCCATCCTTTTAATGATCTTTGTTGCACTCCCTATCAACATCAAATCAATTTATATCAAGTCATTCATAATATTGATTGGAGACTCATGTCTTGTGACAAGACGATTTGAAGAACGGGTACTGTCTAGTAAAACGACAGATGGATGGTAGACAGATTTATAACCAGAGCTATAACAAAAATAGAGTTAAAGTGCCACCTTGTGTACATCTAAGTTACTGCATTTTCTTTCATTAGGTGAGTGCTGCAAGCAGCACTGAACTATTGCTATTCTAAGGCTTTATCTTCCTTACTTTCATTATAATTCTGCAAAAAAAAAACGGTGTGTATTTAAGTTCTCAGCCCTGCTTTGTCTGCCATTGAGCCTTCAACTGTATATGCTACCAGTTGACCTGACGTTTGGAAACCCTCTTGTTTTTTTTCTTGAAACAAGAAATTAAAGTTCAATTTTAAAGTTATTCCATTCCTTGTTTTTCAGTTCTCCCTGTCCACTCTCCTCCTTTTATCCTAGTCAAGTCTGATAGATACCAGTTGATACTGTTCTGGTGGTTTATTCTCTGGTTTAGTGCTGCTCTGGCCCTAACCCCAACCAAGGCTTCTTCGCTAGCCTTGTGGCCTATGACGACAGTAAAGATTTAATCGCTGTCTTGCTCCTCCCCCAGTCCCATGACATCATACACGGTCAGCGCAGTAGGCCCCTCCCCTTTCTTCCCCTGGATGGTGGAGGTCTGATGATTTCCCTTTAGCCTACAACGGTACACAAATTACAATTAACGCCTAGAAAAATGTTGAGGTGTTTAATATTGATTCAGTAATACTGCCACCCACTGCTAAGTTGTTCTGCAGTTTGGTTGACGGTTATTATGGTTGGGGTCAGTAGAGGGCGCTATAGACCTTTAAATTAGGTGCAGATTTAAAACCTCCGCCCTCCCGGGCACTCAGTGTTATGTTTTGTCGTAGCTTTGTGTATATTTTTGTCGTGGAGTTGCGTTTTGGTGGTTTTATTCCAGAAATTATTTAATTGACGTGCTCATAAGCATACACACTCACACACACACACACACAGGCAATCACAAACACATACACACAAGAGAAAGGAGACCATGTGATAAGGAAGACATTCTACTGTTTCCACAGAGAGCTCAACTTCACAACCCTGCTGGCTGAGCACAACCTTTTTCGGTTCATGTGTGATTGTGTGTGTGCGTGTGTGTGTGTGTGTGTGTGTGCGTGTGTGTGTTTGTGTAGGGCTTTTTTTTTACATTCAACCTTTCATTTGTGTGTAGTATATTATTAATGGTTAGGGTTCGAACCCTTTACAGCTGTTATTTAACATTATGATCAGAAAAACTACATGCAATATTCACATCACATTAAAACCATTTGACCGTACACTGGGGCCTCAAGTCTACAAAACATGAAACAGTATTTTACACATAGTATTAATCTTTATTTTCACGAATTGTGTGTTCAAAACAAGAACATCCATCCGAACATTACATTCATGTACATTTCTATAACCCCCCCCCCCCCCACACATCGTATCCTCTCCTATGTGTGGCGAAGATACTGGGCCATACTCCTTGATTTCCAGGAAACATTTATGTTTATGTAATTTCATCCAATCCTGCTTACAGTCACAATAAATTCATCGATCACATTTTGTACAACGCAGACTATCTTGTTTATAAGAAACACTTTAGTTAGGACCATATAGTCCCTATGGTTAGACCTGTTAGGGGCCGACCATGGGATTTCAGTAACTGGATTTGACAAATTCCTAGAAAAGGTTAAAAAATATATATATATTTAAAAGTTGAATATAAAGCGCCTCGGACAATCTTTAGAAGCAACGTCCCGAAATAGATGCATAGTTAATTAAACATCGTACTTAATCCTTGATGATGTACACGCGAGAACGTTGCTATTATTAATCTGCGTCTTCATTCTTTCTGTACATAGCATCCAACACAAGCTGAATATATCTAATCTAACAAATACAGCATTGGCCCCGAAGGCAATCGAAACGCAGCATGGTTCCATTTTTTAAAGGGGAGTTATAACTACAGAAGAGATGGCCTGAGATAACTCCTAGCATCGCCTGACATTTTAGTTTCATTTTGATTCAGGTTTATCCAAGGACTCCCACTGGCTGTAGTCGTGGCTGTACTGTACACCTGAGTGAGGAGAGGCAGAGGTAACCCTAACCCTCACCCTCACCCTGGAACGGAGTACCCGCGGGAAGGGAACACACATCTACGCTCACCACTGCGTGAACTTTGATAGGTCACTAGACTAGTACACGCTACGAGACCTGCAGTATCGCACGAGGAGGCTCGACCGTGACGTGCTCGAAGACTGAGGTGGTTCTGGGATAACTTCACTAGAAAACGCTTCATTCAATTCTATGTGGTAGACCCATCTTTTTTACAACTAAATGTTGACCTTTAAATAGTCACCTTGGGTTGATTATGGTCACAGAAAAGATTTGTCTTTCAAGTGTTTGTTTAACATTCATGGAAGAAAAGAAGACATTCTTAGTTGAATTTAATTCAATTGATTTCAATTCACAGTACTTAATCAATTGAAGGCAGGTGGTTTTGCAATCAGGCATGGACGCCGAACATACACAACTACAGTTTTTCTCAGTCGCTTTGGTTCATTTCTCAGATCAGAATTGAAATTCTCAAAACTACCTGTTCAATCTTCACATCATTGTCTGTGTCGCTTGTGCACATCAAAAAATAAGTTTCTCCTTTCTTTGAAGAAGTTGCAAATGCTTTGGTATTCATGAAAATGATTATGTATAATTCTCTGCTCTTCCCTACACTATTAATTGCTTGTGTCATGTTGATCAAAATATAATGTAATGGGTCTCTAACTCTCTATTGAATAGTCTCACGCCCACAACATTTAGGCATTAGTTCATTGCATAAGTCTTTACATGAAAAATGGTTGAACAAGTTGTCATAATATGTCAAGCATATTTATATACATTTCCATTAGACTTTTTTCTAAATCTGTCTTGAATTGGTAACTTGCTACCAGGTGAATCTTGACTTTCTATAAAGAGGGAAAATGTGTGAAGTGTTAGATCAACCAACGATCAACCAGTTTACTGGAATAGCTCAAAGGTGCATCTCATGAACCATGAACTGGCTAGTATATATATAGCTGGAGCACAGCACAATCTTACATTGTCTGACAATGGAAGGACAAGGAATTGGACGGGGTCAACAGCCACAGAGAAGAAGAAGAGGAAGAGGAGTGAGGCTGCGTGAGAATGAGAATTTCTGGCACAACAGATAGGAACGTTAGGAGGTTTAGGAATACTGCACTGTAATTCCCAGAGCAATGGATTTACAGTTTACCCAAAGGAGATTGTCCTTTGTTCACATTTCTAGCAATGACATGGTCTTTCAACAAATTAAAGTACAAACAGTCAAAGCGTAAATGTGAACCTTGTCCAGTCTCTTGCAATCAATCTCCCACATACAGGTGTAACTTACAATTTACAATAATTGTCTTAAAAACTTTAGCCACAGTTTTCATCAGAACATCCCTCCAGAGTACACTGTTATATTGACAGCATGACTAAGCAATTTCACTGTCTTATCCGTACACAATGACACAAGCACTTGTCATTCTGATGGCACTGACATGTTCATTGACACAGATATTTACTTTTGAGAGATGAACTAACGACTTTTAGCAAGAGACTGGCTTTTGGAAATGTTTTTTCTTATTCTGATTGCTGAAGTACTTGCCAATGGGGGTTGCTACTTACTACAGGTAACACTTTGCTGATATCACACATTATAGTGAAACAGGAGAGAGAGAGGTGGGGACTCGAGTCTGAGACTCGAGTCGCACTTAAGTCGCACAAACGGTGACTTCAGACTTGACTTGCGAAAACGTCTGTCTGAAGTCCACCCTCACCCCCCTCACCCTCACCTCCCCTCCCCCTCCCCCCTCAGCCCCTCCCTCCCTCCCACACCCCCCCACGCTCACCCCCCCTCAGCCCCCTCACCCCCCTCCCCCTCAGCCCTCCACCACCCCACCCTCAGCTCCGCCCTCACCCTCACCCAGCCCCAGTGTGTGTGTCTACAACCGACACAGAGAACGTCTTCCCACCCAAATCCCAGGGAGGGTGAAGGAGGAAGGTGTGGATCAGCCCCACCTCAACCCCCCCTCAGTCCCATCACCCTCAGCCCCGTCACCCTCAGCCCCCCCCCCCGTCACCCCCACTCCCCCTGCCTCCCCCAGCCGACCTCACGCACCCTTTATGTGTGTGCGTGTGCATGTGTGTGCGTGTGCGTGTGTGTGTCTACAACCAACACAGAGACACTGAGGACCCCCTCTCTAACCAAAACCCAGGGAGGAGGTCCTCCCGGGTGAACGTGGACCTGAAGGTGTGGATGTGTGTCAGTGTGTCTGAGGACCCTCCTCCACCTGGGAACACTCTGTAGAAGGACAGAGAGCCAGCAGGCCGGTCCAGATACACTCCTACTCTGGTGGAGCCAGCGGGGGAGAGACGGAGGGCTCTTCTACTATTGTACCAGGTAGTGTAAACATCATGATCACAATCAAGCCTCCAGGACTTTTTGTTCCTTCCAAGCCGGCTGTCACCATCCCCTCCTCTCCTTGTGATTCCTCTGTATGTCACTCCTATCTCAACAGTTCCTTTCCACTCTACCTCCCAGTAACAGCGGCCAGTCAGAGCCTCTCTACCCAACACCTGGTGCCAGAAGTCAAATCTCTCTAGGTGATCCGGATACGACTGGTCCTTTCCAACCAGCGTCACCTTCCTGTTGTCCTCAGACATAGAAAGATAACTGTAGGCCGTGTTGGGGTCCAGTGTGAGTTCACAGGCATCTGAGGGAGAACCAGACAAGATGAGCTCACCCTCACCGCCCCCCTCACCCTCCACCCTCACCCCCCCAACACAACCTCACAAAGGAAAAAAGGACATGCCCATACTGGGACAAAGGACACACCCCTACTGTGACAAAGGACACACCCCTACTGTGACAAAGGAAACGCCCATACCAGGACATTTGTTGGGGGCCACCAGCACAACATGTTGGTCTTTTTGCAGAGTGGGATACTTACATCCCACCACTAGGGGCAGTAGTGCCATCGCTGTGTGCAGTAGAACAATGCTAATCGTCCTGAACTAGCAAGTGGATGTACGGTCGCTCTGCGGGAGAGCCACGTTTTCGGGTTGTCAATAAATAAGTAAAGAGTAAAGTCTGTGTCCGTCTACTTATTGTTAGTATACCCAAAATACTACAGTCTGAGCGCAGATGTTAGCTTCATGATGATTATCATGATAATGTCTGATAATAATCACAACACCACTAACTATCCAATACATAATATAACAATGTAATACCTGCTGGGTTTTATACACACCGGTTTAATTGTGATGGTCGACAGTATTAATATACGTAAAATACATGTCAGCCATCATTTCATCTCACTTCCTTCTGTGTGGATGGACTTTCCATCTTAATAGTGAGTGTGGGATGTGATGAATCAAACAGACACTTACATCTCTGTGGAGCTGGTTTCAGCCTCCACACTCCACCGTGCTCCACACTGGGGGGGAAACAAAATGAGAGCAGCATGTTGAAACATTCACCTTCACCATCTTCCGTCTCATCACGTTACTACACAACATGAGTTGCCTCTTCAAACCACTTCATCTAGCAGCAGCATGAATCCTTGTAGGAGACTTTGTCCCTGAGTGGTGAGCTGTCCTCTCCATACCTGAGAGTGTCCAGTCTCCAGCGTGGATCCTCCAGTCCAGCAGAGAGCAGCGCAGCTCCTGAGTTTCCTGGATGATTGTAGCTCAGGTCCAGCTCTCTCAGATGGGAGGGGTTGGAGCTCAGCGCTGAGGCCAGAGAAGCACAGCCTTCCTGTGTGACCAGGCAGCCAGACAAGCTACACACACACACACACACACACACACACACACACACACACACACACACACACACACACACACACACACACACACACACACACACACACACACACACACACACACAATCCTGTGTTTTTGCAGTCTGCCAAACAGTTTGTGAACGTCCTACTCCAAACACAAGTGGCGTTGCCTTGGTGATGTAGAAGGTCCTTTTATGAAGCACTTCCTGGTCCAGTGAAGGGACACCGGAGGCGAGGTGTGTGTGGATGTGCGGAGCTCCTTCTGGCCAGCGGTTGAAGATGCCACTAGGGATGGGAATCGAGAACCGGTTCTTGTTCAGAACCGGTGCTGAGTCAACCGATTCCTTGGCATCATTAGCAAGCCTGCTTAACGATTCCGTTTATCGGTTCCGGTCGCGGCAAATGCGTCATGACGTCACACACACTGCTTTTGTTTTGGTTCAGAACGCAGCAAACACGGCGCCGCCGAGGAAGAAGCGCATTGTGCGTTCACACCAAACGCGACGGGGCGACAAGATCCCATACAAAGTGAACGTAGAGACGCGTATCGGGCGAATTTTTCGTGAGAGAAAACCGGCGACGAGTTTTTGTCGTGATGACAGCCAATCAGCGTTCAACAGCGTGACAACTGAGTGACATGTGTAACGTAACAGCCAATCAGCGTTCAACCGTCAAACTCAGTGCAGTGCAGTCCGGGATGAACTGCATCATGTAGAAGTGATTGTTGCAGTTTGCGACTCCCGGAGCTCTATATATAATAGTATATAATTGTATATATAATATTACGGCCAACAGCTCTGTGCGCCTCCGGATGGCCGTAGCGTGGGGAGCTCTCATAAGGAATGGGCTTCTCGGGGTTTGTTTACCGGCGTTGCTATGGTTTCCGGTCTTGTGTGTTCCAACGGTTTAATAGGTAGGCCCATCTAATAAATCTCTGTCTAATCAATACTTCATTTTGTTTATGTCAGTTGAATTTTGTTACTAGTTGAATGCAAATGAGCACTGTTAGCATTCCAAAAGCCACAAGCTCTTACTTGACTCTTTTCAGTCTGTGTTTTTAGTTTTATGGCACATAATGATAGCATTTGGGCTTAAAAAGCCAAACTTATATTTTTTTGGTCTAGATTGATTTGAAAATGTACAATTTCCTAATACTTGATGCACTTCTGATCAGATATTCAAGAGATGTAATACAAACAAACACATTTGTACTTATTTCCTCACCCAATGAGAATCGATAAGAGAATCGATAAGGAATCGGATCGATAAGCAGAATCGGAATCGTGAAATTCTTATCAATTCCCATCCCTAACGTCCACATAATATATCAGTGTTGTAGCGCCCCAAGCCCTAGTCTCTATTCCGCTGTGGAGCGAGGTCCACTCAACCACAGGACTTTGGGCTTCTTTATATTTCACTTGATTAAAGTATCACCTTTACCTAGAACTCGGTTAGATTGTACTACCATCTAGATTAAAGATCAATCAGGGAAACCACTAACATGATCAAAAGTATTATTATCAGGGGTGCAAACTGGTGATGGACCAAAAAAGGAGACGACATTTTAATGTCAGAAAACAAATGAAAGATCAGTGCACGGGCCCAGGCCTTCCTGTGATTCATGCTCCGTTCTAACGGTTTAAGTGACTCATTAAAGCAGTCAGTGATGTTCAGACCTGCTGTATGAAGCAGTGTTCACAACAACAACTTAAACTATTAGAATTTAAAATGTGTTCATGTGAAACTTAAAATACATTCAAGATCAGTAACATACAATACCTTACAGTAATATTTGCAAAGCCCCTTTGACAAATAATGTTAATTTTTAATGGCAGCACTCTGGCCATCATCATCTGTTACAAGAGAAAGTTTACTACATAAACGACTGTCCGATAGACTACTTACACGGTGTGAATAGTTGTTTATTTTCATGTGTGGATGGACTAATGATTCGGGAATAGTTCACTCAGAATGCATAATAATGTAGTGGTCTCACCCTATAGTCTGTGGGCCAGGACTGATGCAAAGTCAATCCTGGCCAAGCAGCAGAAGTTAAGTGACAATGTCCCAACATTACTGGCCCGTTTACGTTTATGAGTAGTCTTAATGTCCCTGTTTATAACACAGGGTGCTTTAAGACATTTAGAGTATCCCCACTTCTCCCAGAACCACTACACCACTGCTTACAGCTGTTGAAATACAGCTGGACTTAACTATCAATTAACAAGTATTAATCCTTGGCTTTCCTTATTTATTAGTTCATAATGAATAGAGCTTTAATGAGTTTGTCTCTTCACTGGGTACACAATATAACAATGTTATTCTGTATCCTATTCATATTTGTGCATAAAGAATTAGCAATTTAGATAATGAGTTCTGGATATAGTAAGCTTTAAAACTTGTTTTGTGTGACAATGGCAAGTTTCAAATATATATTTTTATATCTTTTCAGAGACCGTCCAAAAAGTTTCTGTTGAGGCTTTCAGGGGGTCTGAGGTGTCCAACAAGGGGTAAGACCCGCCCAAGACCCCCTGTACTTCACCCTGCTCTAAACTATCACTGTCCCGTATACGGGGGACAGTGGGGGGGCAATATTATTACTTTTGAGTTCATTTTATTTTTATAATTGAAAGGTTGCAGGCATATGGATGTATTAGAATGTCCACCTAAACAACAAGGTGTTACATCTCCAATGATAACAAAGTCATGGATGTGGTCATCACAGGTACTGAGTTATAATTAAGCCATAGATCACTTCAGTCAGTGGTATGTGCTCATTATACCACTGACTGAAGTGATCTATAGCTTTTATACAACGGTTACTATTATGGCAAAACGTAACTGTTTGACCATTGAGTAAAACTGACCTGAGAATTTCCAGTGTACAGTGTGGACTCCCCAGTCCAGCAGAAAGCAAATTCACTCCTGAATCCTGCAGATCATTGGTAGCCAGGTCCAGCTCTCTCAGACTAGAGGAGTTGGAGCTGAGAACTGAGGCCAAAGCTTCACAGCATTTTTCTGACAGATGACAGCCATTCAGCCTTCACACAAACAATAAACACTACATGTTAGGAACTTTGATTCATTTTTAATTTGTTTTATTAGTTTCACTAAATGTCCATACAGCAGATCTTTAAAATATGACTTACTTAGAGGTCAGATAACTAAAGATTTAAAATAACTCTACTTAACTTTACTAAACAACTCTAAAGTCCACCCTACTGTCTGACTACATGGTTCTGAGTAGAATAGGAATGTTATAAAATATACACCTTATACCATCATTAAACAACTGAATCAAACGTACACCTTTTACTCTCATGGCAACACAAATAGAGTGAGATGGAGGTCTTGTGTTTGATAAGATGAGTGGTAATGGCGCTGCGATGCACGCACACTGCCAAGGTTTAGTTCAGTGCTGAGTTAAAGCGCGGCTGTATTGCGGCGCCGGTGTGATCGCTCTATTAGAAAACATGACCCACTTAAGTTCCCATGAAGACATTCTGCTTTGATCAGAAACCAAAACACTGGTTTGTACTTTGTGCAAAGTTGTAATGAAATGTCACAGCAGCACTAGCGCTACTCAAGAGCATGTGAAGAAATGCACTATTCTGGAAGACCCAGAGAAGAAGATAAATCCTTATTTTTGTATATTATCCAATCAGCAGCTGGTTATTATTAGTATGTATGAGATATAGGAGGAGGAGGAGGATGAAGAGTTGGTTGGGGAGGAAAGAGATGTCGAGGCGCCGGCGGTAAAAACAGAAAAAGACCCCCAACTCAATCAAAACATTAAAAACATATTTAAAGTGAGTTATTATCGTTAGCACCCTAACCACATTTTAGGGTGCCACCAAATTAAAAAGTTATTGGCACCAGTAGAAAATGTGTCTTGAGCCCTGAGATGACATTCTACTTATTTATTTATACCTGTTAACTTTCTGGAGGTAAATCTGTTCAATGTCCTCTGATCTAGAACTTGTGGTGTAACTGTTTGAGATATTGTGTAGAACTGACCTGAGAGTTTCCAGTGTACAGTGTGGACTCCCCAGTCCAGCAGAGAGCAGCTTCACTCCTGAATCCTGCAGATCATTGGTACCCAGGTCCAGCTCTCTCAGACTAGAGGAGTTGGAGCTGAGAACTGAGGCCAGAGCTTCACAGCATCTCTCTGACAGATGAGAGCCATTCAGCCTTCACAATAAACACAACATGTTAAGAACTGTGGTTAAAATATCTTACATCTTTTACCGTTAACAGAAATGATGGACAGGTTGAAAACTTTAACTAGAGATGCTTTATTAATTAACTACATTCAATCCATAGATGTTATTATAATAATCAGTGTAACTTTTAACATAATTAAGTTATAATCTTCATCTTTATTAGAAAAGTGTTTTTAGTTTAACTATTGTTTAAAACATTGGATATGTAAGGGATAATCACCGAGAGGCAGGGCAATAAACAGTTCGTCTCGGGCGGTAACCTTCCAAGAGCCGGGCATATCAAACTGTTTATTGCACTGCCTTGAGGTGATTATCCCGTGTATTGTCCTTCTTGCTTGCCAAAATAATAATACAATTCAAATACTTTAATAATTATGCTTTTTCTTATTCGTATTGCATGCTTATTAAATGTATTCTCTGTTTGAGTTAATCTCCCTCAAAAAGTAGTCCCCTTTAATTGCGATCGATTTTGGACACCTCAAAGGGCATTCTCCCGCAGATACCATGGTAAATTGCCAAATAAAAGAAATAAGATCATTCATTTATATTTTCATGCGTTTCACAATCCAAATATAAAGTTTTTCACATGCCATAATTTATTTTCCCTTGTAATGCCTGAGGGTTTGACTAAAACCTGGAACAATCAGTACCCTCCCCTAAGGTACTTATGCAACGGAAACGTTCACTCCTCCAGTAAATAGGACGGACCTTAGCTACGACTTGTCAATGGGAGGTATTCTAGTCCGCTGAGCTATGAGCCTTTATACCACAGATATATATCTATATCTGTTTGCTTAAATGTAAAGGACCTGATACAGTGAACTTCTTTTTCTTTCACAGCCATTTTTAATTTAATTGTATCAAATCCTGCTACTACTCCCAGAAGGTTAGAGACACACTCGTCACCGTCACATGTAAGCTGCGAGGGGCTGAGTGGGAGTTATTGGAAACTGCAATATTAAATTAAACAGAACCCCCCTCAATAGGCCTTTATACAACAACCATGGCGACCCGACGATATGTATTTTTGTGTGATACTGCACGTAGAGAAAGGCAGGAGCTGTTGACAAAAGTCCACAAAAGATTTAAAGGGTAATTCCGGTGTAAAATGGATTTGGGATATGTTTTGTATGATAACGAGTTGAAACGTTGGTTTTGGAGGACAAAAAACGCATGTAGACGCTTTCTTCATTTGGCTGTTTTTAGCCGATTCTATCAAAACGCTATAAACTTGGAACGATGGGGGCACTGGTTATGGTAAAAACTAAATCGGTATTTTAAACCACTTAAAAGGCTAAAAGTAGCATGACACTTCTTTGGTAGTATAATAAGGGTCTTGACATAGAAAAAGAGGCATTGAGAGCTTTGTAAGTGTATAGATTGTTTATTAAAAAGGACATTTTATACACACAATACCATCAGTAGATCACCCGTCTTCGCCATTTAGTTTTTAAGACTCGATAGGTAGATTGACGAAAACAGAGATTGTGACATCCGTCAGCAACACGCAAGCTCTGTGTTCGCCAATCTACTTATCGAGTCTTACAAACAAAATGGCGTTGACGGGTGATCTACTGATGGTATTGTGTGTATAAGATGTCATTTTTAATAAACAATCTGTACACTTACAAAGTTTAGTTTTATATGTTAAGACCCTTATTATACTACGAAAGTAGTGTCAGGCTACTTTTAGCCTTTTAAGTGGTTTAAAATAGCGATTTAGTTTTTACCATAAGCAGTGCCTCCATCGTTTCAAGATTATTAAAAAATTCGGCCGAAAATAGCCCAATAGCGCATTTTCGGTTTTCGGCCGAAATACTTTTATCACCGAAACAACACGGCCGAAACAGAAATTTATGATGACGCAAACAAAAAGCGCGGCCAGCACACGCTTGTCTGAATAAGCGCCAATATGTCTGCGGTGTTGACATTTTTCAATGTTTCTGAGAAAGACCCACGTATAGCGAATTGCAATGCCTTGATTTTAATGAAGTTAGTACACAGTCATAGCCATAAATGCAATGGTACTAGGGTTGTATTACCGAGTATAAACGGTATAAACTTTGAAACTAGGTAAACCATCTTCTCCGTCAACTCTCCTCTCACACTCGGTGAACAGCGTCTGGCAGCGAGCCAATTCTCGGTGACAGCGTCTTATAACGTTCTATATATAATAGTATAATATAATTGTATATATAATATCAAGGCCATAAGCTCTGTGCGCCTCCGGATGGCCGTAGCGCGGGGAGCACTCGTAGGGATTGGGCTACGCAGGGTTTGTTTACCGGCGTTGCTATGGTTACCAGTCTTGCTTGTTCCAACGCTTTATTAGGACTCCTATCTATTAGGTTTGTATATTTATTCAAAAATAAAACAGTGCAAAGACAAACTGCCGAACTTTTAACCCTTTTAACCTAATACCGTATACCGCGGCAACCCTAAATGGTACTAATAATTGTCATAATAATTTCTGGTGTAATTTTCGGTGTTTCGGTTTTCGGCCTTGGTTTCCTCATTTTCGGTTTTCGGTTTCGGCAAAGAATTTTCATTTCGGTGCATCCCTAGTAGTGTGTGTGTGTGTGTGTGTGTGTGTGTGTGTGTGTGTGTGTGTGTGTGTGTGTGTGTGTGTGTGTGTGTGCAGTCAGTCAGCACCCGCCATGGTGGGTGTGAGTGTGTTGTGTTGTGTTTTAAGAGTGGTTGGCTACTTTTTTAGGTGCGCACTACTACCCTCTCTCCAGCATAAGGCCTTTCTACACTGCCAAGCCGGTTCGGTCGAGGCTTGGCACGCCCAGCGATTTCACTGTCTTATTTCAAGTTTCCTGTGTAAAACCGAGGGCGTTGGTTGGTTCTTGGTTCACTGGAGAAGGCGGGGCTGCGCATGGAGTCGACCTCTTGAGAATAATTTGCATATTCCCGAATGTTTTTATTTTTTTATGAATGCAAGAATGAGTTCCCGTCTGAGTGTAGGCTACAAACACGGTTAACTATTTACAAGTGCAAAAACGCCAACAATTCTTTATTTTGCTGACCACATTTGGGTTAGGGACGGGTTAGGGCAGGGGTCGGCAACTGGCGGCCCACGGGCCATTACTGGCCCGCCAGACATAATATCACCGCTCTTAAAATCCCCCGTTCGTCACGGCGCAGGCTTGACGAACGGCTTGGTTCACTGGAGAAGGTGGGGCTATGCACGGAGTCTAGACCACTTTGGAATAATTTCCATGTTCCCGAATGTTTTTATTTTTTTATGAATGAAGTCACCCGCATGCACGAATAGGGTTGAGCACCGAAACCCGGTTCCAGTAGGGAACCGGTTCCGACGTAAACGGTTGTTACGAGATCGAATAAGAACGCACATTTCGGTGCCTCATAACGGTGCCTGGCATTTTTTAACGCCCCCTGCCCCGCCCCCATGGTGTTGCGGCATCAACTTGCGTTAGTGCTGGGTGGTATACCAGTTCACACCGAATAACGGTGTGTATTTTCGGTAGGATATGATTTTTTTATATACCGCCATACCGGTGTATTTGATTACACAACGTTCGGAACGCAGCACCGCGTGACACTGTTTCAGACGGGACCGTTTTCAATGTTGCGCTAAACACGCATGGTACGACTACGACTGCAATATTCTTTATAGTGGACTGGAGTGTGTCACGGCTTTCAAACATATAGGCCTAAACCATAAAGCCTTTGGGCGCCTTGAGACTCGGGACGGACTTGTCAACGTGATCAATGAAATTCGATGAAATTTACGTGATTAGGGCATACACTTGTTTATATGTACGTCTTTTAAGAGTCATCTAGTGCTTGGTAGGCATATGACTAAGCCAGCTGATGGGCCTGCGACGCAGTTCCAGAAGCACTTTCATTAATCAATTCCTTGAACTAGCCTTTGATAAAGGCCTGGCACACCACCTATTGGCTGGAAAAAAAATTATATATTGGCTGGAAAAAATCTATTATTCTGCTTTTATATCGTAGCAATACTTATTTTGTGTTGTTGGTAATATAATAAGTTATCACTGAACGCACAGAGATGTTTTCTATGTTATTATAACTTTTAGTTTCTAGGTTTATGCATATTATCTTGTGTGTATTGTTATACATGTCATTAGTGTACGTACAGATCCGATTTGTATTTTATTATACCTTCTATATTCTATTTTTCTGTATATTATGATACAATTATTATTATACATTTTATTAGGTAACATACAGATATGTTTTGTTAGTTATAATAACTTATATACTCTAGTATTTTCTATATAGTGTTGTGTGTATTGTGTTACATTTTATTAGTGAACTTACAGATACGTTTTAGAGGCTTTGAACACTGGCAGCAGCCTCAGAAGACCCTCCTCTGAAGCTTTATATTTCTTCAGGTCAAACACATCCAGCACCTCTTCTGATGTCAGTAAGATGAAGGCCAGAGCTGACCACTGAGCAGGAGAGAGAGATTTACTGGGGAGTCTTTCTGATGTCAGGTACTTCTGGATCTCCTCCACTAGAGACCGGTCGTTCAGCTCATTCAGACAGTGGAATAGATTGATGCTTCTCTCTGGAGAGAGATCTCCAGCAAACTTCTCCTTGATGTAAGACTCTGTTTTCTTCTTGGTTTGTGAGCCCCTTCCTGTCTGTCCTAGCAGATCTTGTTTAATTGGAGCGATCTGTGATCTTCTCCCAGTCTGTCCCAGCAGACCTCGTAGGACAATCTGATTGGTCTCCAGAGAGAGGCCCAGGAGGAAGCGGAGGAACAAGTCCAGGTGTCCGTTCTCACTCTGCAAGGCCTTGTCCACAGCACTCTGGTAGAGGTGGAGGAGTTTATCTTCCCTGGATATTGGCTCTTCTTCTGAGAGCAGATTTACCCCAGTGTTGATAAAGGACCAAAAGACATAAAGGGCAGCCAGAAACTCCTGCATGCTCAAATGGACAAAGCAGAACACCTTGTCCTGGTGCAGCCCACACTCCTCTTTAAAGATCTGGGTGAACACTCCTGAGTACACTGAGGCTGCTATGATATCAATGTCACACTCTGCCAGTTCTGCCTCGTAGAAGATCAGATTGCCTTCGTCCAGCTGGTTAAAAGCCAGTTTTCCCAGAGAAACAATGATCTCCCTGCTCTCTGAACTCCAGTTTGGATCTGTTTCAGCTCTCCCATGGTACTTCCTGTCCCCCTGTATGGAAAGAACCCTCAGGAAGTGGCTGTACATCTGAGTCACGGTCTTTGGCATCACTTCTCCTATCTGGGATGCTTTGAAGCAGTCCTCCAGAACTGTAGCAGTGATCCAACAGAAGACTGGGATGTGACACATGATGTGCAGGCTTCGTGATTTCTTGATGTGGGAGATGATTGTGCTGGCCAGCGTCTCGTCTTTGAATCTCTTCCTGAAGTAGTCCTCCTTCTGTGGGTCGGTGAACCCTCTCACCTCTGTCACCATGTCAACACACTCAGCAGGGATCTGATTGGCTGCCGCAGGGCGTGTGGTTATCCAGATGAGAGCGGAGGGAAGCAGGTTGCCCCTGATGATATTTGTCAGCAGCATGTCCACTGAGGTGGACTTTGTGACATCAGTCCAGATCGGGTTGTTCTGGAAGTCCAGAGGAAGTCGACACTCATCCAGACCATCCAAGATGAAGACAACTTGGAACCGGTGGAATCTGCAGATTCCTGCTTCTTTGGTCTCAATAAAGAAGTGATGAAGCAGTTCCACCAAGCTAAACTCTTTCTCTTTCAGTAAATTCAACTCTCTGAAAGTGAGGAGAAATGTGAAGTGTATGTCCTGGTTGGTTTCACCTTCAGCCCACTCCAGAGTGAACTTGTGTGTTAAGACGGTTTTACCAATGCCGGCCACTCCAGTTGTCATTAATGTCCTGATTGGTTGATCTTGTCCAGGTAAGGGTTTAAAGATGTCCTCACATCTGATTGGTGTTTCCTCCTTGTCTGGTTTCCTGGAAGATGTTTCAATCAGTCTGACCTCATGTTCCTTGTTGACCTCTCCACTGCCTCTCTGTGTGATGAAGATCTCTGTGTAGAACTCATTCAGATGTGTTGAATGTCCTGCATTAGCGATTCCCTCAAACACACACTTGAACTTCTTCTTCAAATGAGACTTGATTTTCTGTTGGCACTCGACAGCAGCAGATCCTAAAACAGAAAACAACAGTAGACATCAGTTAGTGGAAGGTGACATCCGTGGAACCAGGTCAATATTTCCTACTAAATTATCAACTTCATGATATTTAGTGGCTTCATTACTTCTGGTCGGGGATGCTGGTCGTGACAAGGACAGCATGTTACAGATTCAAAAAGTTCAGGACTATTTCGATATTTTCACAGCAGTATGATTGGTCTAATGGTAGTAATAATGATAGTTAATCAGTGTCAAGTAACTTGTTATTCTGATGACAGGGTAGTGTTGCATCTCTTCAACTGAGTTATTCTGCTGTTGATCTGCAGAATAATGCTTAACATTCTCTTAACGGATACCCCCACAATAACCCTAGTTATCTGGATCAAACCACTTAACCCGATGCCCCCACAATAACTAAGGATGGGAATCGAGAACCGGTTCTTGTTCAGAACCGGTGCCGAGTCAACCGATTCCTTGGAATCATTAGCAAGCCTGCTTAACGATTCCGCTTATCGGTTCCGGTCGCGGCAAATGCGTCATGAAGTCCCACACACGCTGTTTTGTTTTGGTTCAGAACGCAGCAAACATGCGCCGCCGAGGAAGAAGCGCATTGTGCGTTCACACCAAACGCGACGGGGCGACAAGATCCCATACAAAGTGAACGTAGAGACTAGGGATGGGCATAATTAATCGATGCTCGATAATTGATCGTTAAGAAATGCGTCGATCAATTTATATTGTTATCGATCAAAAGGACGTTGTGTTGCATACTGTGAGTCTTGAAGCATTTAATTGAATATAACCCTGCCGACTGGTGGAAAGTGAATGGAAGAAGGTTCCCCAGGCTGTCAAAGTTAGCGCGACAATACCTCTGCATCCCCGCAACTTTGGTCCCGTCAGAGCGGGTGTTTTCTGCTGCTGGACTGACAGTTACAAGGCTGCGTTCGCGTCTGACCCCCGAGCATGTTAACATGCTTATATTCCTAAACAAAAATATGTAGGCTGGAGTTACTGTATTCTATGGACAGTAGGGACAGTCACCACCGTATGTGAGTCGCTCTTTTCTTTCTTAATGTGTTGACTCTCGCTCCTGCTTGGTGCCTCTTGGAGTCGTTACATTTTGCCAAAACTGTGATATTTTAGCAACAAGTCCAGCCTTATATATGTTCAATAAGGTATTGCTTTTAGATAGACTAGTTCATGCAATTGTTTGTAAATGGGTGGCTCATCTTTTTGTTGCGAGCCTTTTCCGCGCGCCGGCTGCAGGCATTATATGTCGGCCTTTCCCCCCCCTTTTTTTTCATAACAGTTATACAGTTTAATGCCCACTTTTAGCCTACTGCCTTTGTTTGATTATTGTTGTCCGATAAGTTCGCTACTTATTGTAATTGGAATAGGTTACAGATTTAGTCTTGTTGAATCGTTTCCAAACCTTTAAGAGCGCCTGTAGGCGCATTGTTCGGACTTTACGAGCGCCGCATAGGCCTATAACCTATAATGCCTGTATTTATTATTTTAAAACTGTTAAACAGTTGTAGGTCTTCAAGTTAACTGTATTGTATTAATTTTGGCCCATACATTATTGTTGGAATAAAGATTTCATTGATAAAAACATTAGAAAAAAAACATAGAAAAAAGTTAATGATTAATCGATAATTGATCGATAACTCTAGCGATGCTCGATCAAGAAAATTTCTTCAAATGCCCATCCCTAGTAGAGACGCTTATCGGGCGAATTTTTCGCGAGAGAAAACCGGCGACAAGTTTTGATTTGTCGCGCCACACTTTCGCCGTGCACAGGCGAGCGCGTTCACGAGGATTTGTGCCGCGAGGATTTATGACGCGAATTTCGCGTGATGACAGCCAATCAGCGTTCTACAGCGTGACCACTGAGTGACATGTGTAACATAATAGCCAATCAGTGTTCAACCGTCAAACTCAGTGCAGTGCAGTCCGGGGTGAACTGCAGCATGGAGGAGAAAGTGATTGTTGCCGTTTGCGACTCCCGGAGCTCTATGTATAATAGTATATAATATAATATAATTGTATATATAATATCACGGCCAAAAGCTCTGTGCACCTCCGGATGGCCGTAGCGCGGGGAGCTCTCATAGGGATTGGGCTTCTCAGGGTTTGTTTACCGGCGTTGCTATGGTTTCCGGTCTTGTGTGTTCTAAAGGTTTATTAGGTAGGCCCATCTAATAAATCTCTGTCTAATCAATACTTCATTCACTGCCTCTTCCGTGGTCATTACAATATTATGAATGGACTGCGTCGGGTCCTCCAACGTCTCTCCCTCTTCCACAAAAGGTAAAGACATGCAATGGTGGTTATCTTGTTGTGGCGCGACAAATTCGACAAAACTTGCACAGCGACAGATTATGATTTGTGGCGCGACAAAACTTCGGCGACAGCGTGAACGGGCAGTGAATGCAAATGAGCACTGTTAGTATTCCAAAAGGCACAAGCTCTTACTTGACTGTTTTCAGTCTGTGTTTTTAGTTTTATTGCACATAATGATGGCATTTGGGCTTAAAAAGCCAAACATATACTTTTTTGTCTAGACCAATTGATGTGAAAATGTACAATTTCCTAATACTAGACGCACTTCTGATCAGATATTAAAGAGATTTAATACAAAGAAACACATTTGTACTTATTTTCTCACCCAATGAGAATCGATAAGAGAATCGATAAGGAATCGGATCGATAAGCAGAATCTGAATCGTAAAATTCTTATCAATTCCCATCCCTAACAATAACCCTACATACTATTTGGATCAAACCATTTAACCTGATACCCTCACAATAAGCCTACATATCTGGATCAAACCATTTAACCTGATACCCCCACAAAAACCCTACATATCTGGATATACGATGAAACCTGAAAGTCTATTTTTACTTTTTTCTATCTCTTTTTTCTGAGTCTTTTTCAAAATAAAATTATATTTAGTTTCAAAGAAAAGTTTTTTACTGCTCTGTTTTCAAAATAAGAGTATTTTCTTTCTTCAAAATAAGAGTCTCTTACCGCCCCACAGTGTGTCGGCCAGTTCCTCCTGGTTCATCTCCATCAGGCAGAGCTTTGTGATGTCCACCACTCCCTGTATGGCGCGCCACCTCTGCTCCTCCTTCTTACTATCCACCTCCTCCTCCTCCTCCCTCTGACTCTCTGAGCATTGTGGGTAATCTGGGAAGTAAACCTTCCAGAGCTTCTTCAGCTCCTTGTCTAGAAAAGCGTGCGCGTTCTCCTCAGCCCTCTGGAACAGAACAAACATCAAGGAGAACTTTACTCTGAACTAACCGAGGACATCAAAAGCATCTTTCCTGGATTCACGTCCCGCTGGACAAGAGATACTTTTTAATGTTCATGGAGAGCTGCAGTCAAACGCCTTGGTGGACATTTACACACCTTGATCAGCTCTGTTTGATGCTGCTGTAGAGACTGAGCACTGGTCACCTTTGACCTCTCCTGGTGTCTGTGGGGAACACACACACAATTTTATTTCCCAGTATCAGTAGAGTCTGATAACAACCAACTGGTCTGTTTTCATCGTCTGTTTGAAACCTCTACCTCTCCTCTCTGGAGGGCCGTCCATCTTTAAGCTCAGGAGGTTTATCCATAGAGTGGTCACTCTTCATGGAGACACAGCTGGGTCCAGGGGAGTCGGCTCTCTCCTGCTGGACTCTTCTAGAAAAAACAAGAACCAGGATTTATGGACGTTTGATAGAAGCTGTATCTTTATGATCTCTGGTAAATCCTCACCTCTTCTTAATAGACTGATTTCCTTCTTTAAACCTAACAGGATGATCCATAGACCAGTCACTCTTCAAGGAGACACAGCTGGGTCCAGGGGAGTCTGCTCTCTCCTGCTGGACTCTTCTAGAAAAACAAGAACCAGGATTTATGGACGTTTGATAGAAGCTGTATCTTTATGATCTCTGGTAAAGCCTCACCTCTTCTTAATAGACTGATTTCCTTCTTTAAACCTAACAGGATGATCCATAGACCAGTCACTCTTCATGGAGACACAGCTGGGTCCAGGGGAGTCTGCTCTCTCCTGCTGGACTCTTCTAGAAAAACAAGAACCAGGATTTATGGACGTTTGATAGAAGCTGTATCTTTATGATCTCTGGTAAATCCTCACCTCTTCTTAATAGACTGATTTCCTTCTTTAAACCTAACAGGATGATCCATAGACCAGTCACTCTTCAAGGAGACACAGCTGGGTCCAGGGGAGTCTGCTCTCTCCTGCTGGACTCTTCCAGAAAAACAAGAACCAGGATTTATGGACGTTTGATAGAAGCTGTATCTTTATGATCTCTGGTAAATCCTCACCTCTTCTTAATAGACTGATTTCCTTCTTTAAACCTAACAGGATGATCCATAGACCAGTCACTCTTCAAGGAGACACAGCTGGGTCCAGGGGAGTCTGCTCTCTGCTGCTTCTCTGGGCTTCCACACACACACACACACACACACACACACACACACACACACACACACACACACACACACACACACACACACACACACACACACACACACACACACACACACACACACACACACACATATTTTACTCAGACTAATGATGGAGTCATGATGCATCACTGCTGAGCTCTGAGATGGACAACAGTCACAGACAGAGAGATCCCCTTCTTACCTCTTAGCTTTGCTCTGGCGGCCATGTTCCCCAGACAGAGTGGTCTTAGAGGTAGGACAGCCCTCCTCTCTCTCCTCATCCATAGTAGACTGGAGACCTGGACACAAACACAACTCATCCATCACATCATTTGCCTTTTGAACTTTAGCTGTTGAGAGAGAAGATCATTGTGACTGCGTCACACTAAAGCATTATGGACGTCATAGACCATCAATATGAACCCCACAACATAACCACACTGCCCTCACTACAGTACAGATGTGTGCAGCAGATGAGAACTGAGATGAAGAATTGAAAGCGTTGGAGACTGCAACTGTGTTGTAACTGTAACTTAAGCTACACGTTAGAATAATTTCTCCACTAGAAGTCTGAATTCTGTCACTTTACTGAACCACAGATTCCATATAAATTAACTGGTGAAGCTCAAAACATCGATAGGGCATCCTCTTATGACCAACAAGTCTATTTCTCTCCCTCCATGGCTGTGATTCATTTAAGCCAAAGGAATCAAGTCTAGATCCACAGGGTGTCATGGTCTGTCGGTTGTCTTGTCTTGTTTTGGTTACCTGTTTTACTTTGGTATCGGTCTTGTTTCTCCCCATGTCAGGTTTCCCTCCTGTGTGATTACTGCTCCCTCCCCTAATGTGTTTCAGCTGTTACTCGTTGCGTGCCCTGTGTGTTTGGTATTTAAGCCCTTGTCTTTCCTTTGTTCCTTGTCGAATCATTTTAGTTTGTGCTGAGTTGTGTCCTGTGTGTTCCCTGTGTTCCCTGTGTCACCCGTGTTCCTTGCCTTTTGAGTTAATAAATTATCCTTTAACCTGAACTGTCTGCGATTGGGTCCTACCCAGGGGCGGATCTACTGGGGTGGCATGGGGTGGCAACTGCCACCCTAAAAAAAGCCTTGCCACCCCAGCTGCCACCCCAGTTGGCAGCGCAAAATTCATTTTTTTTTTTTTTTTTTGCTTTTACAAGACATTTACAAAAGCGAGTTTTAAAAGTCTGACTGCAAGTGAATGCAACCAGGAAATATTGCCCCATCCCGCCTGCCCCCCCCCCCCCCCCCCTCCCCGAGACTCCCGCCGGCACTGATTTTGAATACAAGGAAGGCGCGAGAGACCTCCAAACGAACGAAGCAAGCGGCGCGGCAGAGAGACTACATTCTTGAGGTAATACTGATCAACCGTCTATCTATAAAGAAATTATAATAATTAGAAAAGAGCAGGGCTGTGTATTACAGAAACATCATAGTTAAAGACTTAAGTTAAGATTGGAATGCCTTAAGGCCGATATATGCTCTGTTTTAGACGTAACGCGTAAGCACGTAAGATACATAACCCCCCCTTGCGCGGTAAAATATCCCCCCTTACGTGCTTAAGTGCGTCGGCCCAAATTCCTGACTATGCGTCTAAAACACTACGGCCCTACGCAGCTCGCAAAGACTGTGATTGGCCAGCTAACCACATCCTTTCAGGAGTCTCACATTTCCGGTTTTACAGCATAATAGCGCCATTTTTAAAAGGCCTGGGCCCGTGACAGAAGCGAATGAAGAATTTTGAAGAAGGAGAAGAAGAAAACACAAGAACGAATTATGATAATTATAAACAGTACCGCGGGAAGTAGGGGTGCTGGGGGTGCTGCCGCACCCCCTGTCTGAGGCCCTGTCTTATCACAGAAAACTATTATTTCTAAAAACTCCGGCCAAAGTGGAGATTTCTGAAAACGCCGGTTATGTGTTGTCGTGTCAACGGGGAGAAACGGGATTTTAGGTTCTGAAGCGTCACATTATGCACCTGGAAATGCTTAACGTCATGTGAGCGCCCGCTGTACCGTATTGGTCTGAATATAAACACAAACCCGACCTATGTTTGGAAAAAAGATTTGAAGACCAGATCTTGTTTTTATAAATAAATAAATTGTATTCATTGAAATAATATACGAAAATTAAAAGGCATAGAATAAAACACTGCATTGCCACTAAACAGTAGTGCAAATAGGCCGTACTGATGTGTACACCAAAGACTATTCCTGACACTCCTCTGCCCCGCTGTGTTCGCTCTGGCTGTGGTCGCTCCGAACTGTTTCGGCCCGTGGCAAAGCGGGTCATCGTCGCTGCTGTCCAAGGCATTTTGAGACGCAGCATTTATTTAATGCTCATATGACCTAGTGCTGAAAAAAAGTTATATGAAAAAGTGTGAGGGGAGCGGTGGCGCGCTAAACTTGTTCTGTGAGCAGCTGGATGTGAACCATGGTGTGAACACAACGATCGATTTTCGACTGTGCGCGCATGCACTGGTGCAATTGAGCTGCGCTGCTGTATATCTTTTTTTATCAATGTAGCGAGTTGCGAGTCTAGTCCAGGCTGAGTTTTTTTTCCAGCACCCCCTGCTGAGAATACGTTTCCGCGGCTATGATTATAAATATAAACAAGCCAGCGATTTCCACTTCCACAGATTCGTTCGTTGCTCCCCCTACTGTTCTGGCGGAGAATCCCCTTGCAACACGCGCAATCCTTAAGGAACCTTACGGGAACCGTAAATCAAAACTTGTCTAAAACAAGTCCCTTGTTTTAGACGTGCTTACGTCTCTGCGTCTAAAACGACCCTAAATAGGCCTTTATAGCTGCATAGCAGGCGCGTGCCGTATGGGCAGGTGGGGCGGCGAACTCCCTGCAAAAGCATTCTCCCAAAAAAATTGTTCCCCAGTAAATCATTGCTCCAAGTTTATTTTTAATAATGTGATTATTCACATTAACTATCTATAGTTTCTGTAGGCTTTCCGACTATTTTTGTTCTGTTGATATCAAATTGATGGTGGCGATTCTAGTTGAGTTTAACGTGTCATGCAATGTGGGGCGGCGGAGCTCAACAACCGCGTCCCTCCGTATGTTTCTCGCATAACCCTGCAGGCTGCAATAAGAATTGCAATCCGCGCTAAAGACGCGCTAACAAACACAAACCCTTCTACACTCAGCTGGTTTTCCTGACCGTTAACTTCATGTGCCTCCTTTTGTATCAACAGTCATTCGATTTGATTATATTAAACTTTATTGTCATTGAACCAAGGTCCAAGGTACTTGGACAACAAAATGCAAGTCATCTTCTGTAAATAATTTACAAATGGCCATCTCTAATCTACTTGGTTGCACACCTGTCTGAACTTTTATAAACCAATATAAGTCATCAATAATTAATAATAAAACAAGCTTCACATCAAGAGCAAAAAAAATAATAAGGTAAACCCAAAAGGTCTTAAATACTTAGAAATTAAAGATATAAAAAAAGAAAGAGAGGGAAATCTTTGATAGCACTTCCCCTGAATCCCCATTTGGCTCTTCCAAGCATGCAGGTAATACACTCTACTTTTGGAGTTATTCTATGTCACCGCACTTTGAGGGTGGCATTGTATGTAAATTATTGGAATCGGTGAATAAAGTGATATTTGCACTCAAGTTGGACTGATGATTGACATCTGATAGGAATATCTCATGGACCAATGCCAACTTATTGTTAACTAAAGTACATATTGCAGCTCTCTTTGCATATATTTTTAGCCCCATACCCCTGCTGGTGTAATAGTGCAGCTGTTTGTTGTAAGGCAGGTGGATTTTGTAATTATTCAGTAATAATTTATTACATTTTGTCTGAAACCTTTTATGTTTAAATGTAAGGCTTTACTCATCCCACAATAAATTAAATATAATGTTATTGAGTCAAAATATCTAAATGTGGGGGCTTTCCAAGTAAATATTGATTAGTATGGCTTTAATTAAATCGGCATACTGTATATACTTCTGCCAGAGGGTGCCACCCCTCAAAATCTCCTGTCCCCCTCTTGCCACCCCATGAATATTTTTCTAGATCCGCCCCTGGTCCTACCTGCCTGCCTGCCTGCTACCCGTGACAGAATGATCCGACCAACATTGGACCCGCTTTTTTGTTGGCGGCTGTGTTGGGGCGTACGTGCAGCGCTGTCGCTTCAAGGCCCGGGTTGGAGGGTGCCTTACGGACTATCAGAGTGGGGGTGTTGAGTGTGGAGTGCCATCCGGTTCAACATTTCTCTCCAGCCCCCGAGCTGACTCCGGTCCCCGAGCCCTGTCCGGTTCCTGAACCCTACTCCTTCCCGAGAGTGCTCCTCTTCCGGATCTTCCAGACATTCCAGAAGGGGCCCGCCCTCTACCTCGTCTTCGCCGCTGCAGGCCTCTGCTTGCCCCCCAGGCCGTCCGCCTGAAGCTCCCTGCCATGCCCTGGTGCATTTTTCTGGCCGCCCGCCTGACATCCCTCCATTCTGCCCATCTACCCTCCAGTTCCCTGGCCAGCCGGTCACCCCGTGCTCTGCCCCAGTTTTTTTTTTTTTCCCTCCTCCTGGCTCCCCTCCACCCACCCTATTTGGATTTGTCTCTTTTTTTGCATGTCGTGGGTCGAAAAGTTCTGTCGGCCTACCCTACCTTACCTTATCTTATCTTACCTTATATTTTCCGTGATTAAAATGCGTCCATGCGGTATAAAGTTAAAACAGATGTTAATGAGGTGAAAGGTTTTCAAAGCGAAGAAAGAAAAGCTCCCCGCTGCGACGAACCATTCAGATGAGGAAGTAAATGAGCTGAACCGCCCCTCGCTGCGGAGCTGAACCGGTTTGACTCACAGAGAGAAATAGTGGAAAGCCGCAGAGAAGAGAGCCACCCCTCTCAGCGCATCTCACGTGTTTTTGAGGAAACCAAAGTTTTCGAAACACACCCACCCACCCACCCACCCACACACCCACACACACACACACACACACACACACACACACGGATCACTGAGCCAACTTATGGCAGAACCTCTGATCCACCATTCGGAACGGGACCCGGATCAGGACCGGGACCGGGACCAGGACTGGGACCAGGATCAGGACCGGGATGGAACCAGGACCAGGACCGGGACCGGGACCGGGACTGGGACCGGGACCGGGACCAGGACCAGAACCAGAACCAGAACCAGGACCAGGACCCGGACCAGGACCAGGACTGGGACCAGGACTAGGTCTAGGACTAACATCAGATTTCTATATATATACTGTATATACATAAACACATATATATACTGTCTGTATATATATCTATACAGTATACTGTTTATGTATCCACACAGTACTTTTGCTGGGACTCACACCGCTACATACTACCGAACACTCTGTTGACACAGGAGAAGCTTTGCCTCGTGAGAACATGTAAATCTCTTAGGAGTGCCCTACCCCAGAGTCATGTGACTCGGGGTAGGGCAGACAAACCAACAAAGTCAGAGCCAACAAACACTTGCAACCATACGGCAGTTAATTCCACTGAATTAAAAATAGGTTTACCAAGAAAAAATTCAAAATGTATAAGATGGAAGAATAACTAATAATAATATATTTTTATAAAATATCGCTCTGCACTTTATTCACCTATTAATTGATGATATAACCCCCCACCCTCCGATACGACTAGTTATATTGGAGTCCTTAATAATGGTATGGATAAATCGAAATGCATGATATTAATGATAAGGAAGTCATAATATTAGGAGACAAATAAATAACACTTCAAACTCCTCCTTATTCTGGTTCAACATGTCCCCAGGTGTCTCTGATGATTTAAGAGTTTTAAATGTGTCATTTCTTTATGATTTGTTCTGACTGTGGACCGACGGCCCGCCCTCATATGTAAACCCTCCTTGTGTTTGACATTTGTATGCAAACTGCCAGAAGCAGGGAGGGGTTAGACAGTGTTTAAGGATATATGTGGTAATGGATCAGGGAGGGGTTAGACAGTGTTTAAGGATATATGTGGTGATGGAACAGGGAGGGGTTAGACAGTGTTTAAGGATATATGTGGTGATGGAACAGGTAGGGGTGAATTTAGGGGACATCTTGCTCTATTAAGCCCAGTTCAGACCAAAGATTTGCCACGCAGTTTTAGAACACAACGACGTAGCTATTTCTCTTCAGCCAATCAGGACACAGCACAGAACAACTTGTACGTCACGGCCTTACTCCGTCCCGGTCCCGTACTGTCCTCAGTACACGTTAGCTATAACCGTTGTTATGGTTACATGTGGCCATTCCAACATGCCCCCATTCAGACACCTTTTAGTAAGCCTACCGCCATTCCGACAGTCTACCAATCAGTGGCGCCAACTTCAGGTCAACATTCGTTCAAATGTGTTCAACCAAAAAGTAGCCATTTCAGCATTATTTATCTGTAATTTATTTGATTAATTCCAAATTTTGGATGTGATGATGCATGAAATAACCCATTCCATCAATTGACGACTGCATTTTACAAGTGTGTTACGAGTGGCGGGGCATGCCCTCATTTAACATGCCCTGGGAGTGGGAATGTTACGTTACAAAAAACGCTAGATGTGAACTCGGCCTTAGGATACTTTTTAGCCTGATGCTGATGCTGTTTCGGCTCTCAGCTGTGCCAGAGCGTTCACAGTTGCTAGGTAAACCACCTGACGTCGCCGCCCGTTGCAGCAGTGTGACCTGCCCAGTTTGAGAACAGCGCAGCCCGTCTCGTTGCAAGGAGTCGCAAGGAGTTGCGAGTTGCAAGTCGTTCCGAGGCGGATCTTTGGTCTGAACTGGGCTTTAGGCTGCAGACATTGGGGATCAAACGCAGTGCCTTTCAGCTGGGACTTGAACTCCCTCACTACACACACACACACACACACACACACACACACACACACACACACACACACACGCACTACTATCACTTCAAACTATAGATATTTTCCATGAGCTGTTGTCAGCATAACCATTCGATTAATATGTCAAAATATTACGGTGTTGTTGACACGTGGGGAGGCAATGTCTCCAGAGGTCTGAGCTGGTCCACCACGCCACCAGTGAGGTGAGGAAGAGCCGGCGGGAGGGACTGAACACTGGGCACACATCAGGGGGTAGGACACCATAGAGACCTGCTGGGATCCAGGCAGGGCTGGACTGGGAGAACAAAACGGCCCGGGCATTTTTTGGCTCAGACCGGCCCACATAATTAGCGGAGCACATCTGCCATTAAATTGACGTAACTTATGTCTTCTAAATGTACAAACGTTCTGGCCTAGTGGAAAAGGTGCACAATTTAACTAAAAAAACTCTCTTTCAGGTACCAAAAAAACACCAGGAAATGTGCAGTGACTTCACACTCAATTGTTTATTTAAAATGAATCTATAAATTTGTCATGATAGCTGGCAGAAAACCTGGACGTTGAGAGAAGAGAGCCCCTGGCAGCTGCTGATGAACTGGCCTTATCTGCTCTCTTCAGTCCAATCAGCTCCTTGGACAGAGAGAGAGGGGGGGGGGCACATACCCACTCTGATGTTAGGCACATACAACATCAGATTTGTAACACTTTTATGTTGTGGTAATGTGTATATGTTTATATGTTTACTCACTTGGTGCATAGCCTTGTCTGTCTACACCGACTACAGTCCATCAAACACTCATGAAACCCACACACACACACACACACACACACACACACACACACACACACACACACACACACACACACAGATAGAGAAGAGGAGGGGGTTGCATGCACACTTTGATGTTAAGCACATACAAGCTCATAAAAAATCTGGTTTGCAACACGTTTATTATGTTCTGGTGAGGTGTAAATGTTAACTCACTTGGTGAATAGCTGACTTCACCGGAACCAACGCTCACAAACCCCGTGAATCCAGTAAGAACTATGTACATGTGAAGCCCTAGAGGGACAGGATTTCATAAAGAGGAAGACACAGAGAAGTGAGACTTGAATACATTACATGTGTGTGTGTGTGTGTGTGTGTGTGTGTGTGTGTGTGTGTGCTTGTGTGCGTTTGTGTTTGAATCAGATTGAGTTTGCAAAAAAGTTTGCAGTGTAGCACGGTCTGGACGGCAAAAGTAGTCAACATCTGCCTCAACAGTCTGGCTTGAATAGAAAAGAACAGAGGGATCAATTATTAATTACAAATAATACAATACTTAAACTAAATATCCAAATGTATATTTATTTGTAGTAACATTAATGCTTAAATGTTATATTTTATTTGGAAATATCCAAATAAGTTATACTGTATTCATCTCCATTAAGTCATTTTAATATCTTTAAATTACCCATATTAAGAACACTGTAGGATATCTCCAAAATATGCCAAGTTTTAAAAGTGCAATTTTATAGACTACTCCCCATTTAGCTTTTTTGTTGCTCTCGCTTTTACTTTCCAACGACTATTATTACAGCATTCCACCCACTGTGAACGGCGTCGGCGTGTATCGTGGGGCTATGCTGTGTGCTTGCTTATCCGTCAGGCATGATAGCGTGTAGCATGACTATTCATCTAGCATTTTCATTAGCATATTAGCATAGCCGTTTGTCACAACTATTACGCATCATTTTCATATCGCTGCGGCTGGCTAAATTCAAATCCATCATCTAAACGTATTATCCTTATGTTAATAGCTGCTTACCTGGTGCACCGGCAGCGGCTCACTCAGTCCATGACCCTCGGGTTCGGACTCCTCATCTCCTCCTCCCTGTTCATCTTCCACCATCTGTGCTGTCTCCATGGGTGGATCGCTACAGCTAGCCCCCTCGCCCTGTCCACTGGTGCTGGTGGTGCTTGATTCACCTGAGGTGGAGGGGGCTCCCGAAGCACCTCCACTGAACATGTCAGTTATTTTAGCACATTTTCCGGCGTCTGCGGCTAGATTTTTGAGCCTTTTGGCCCTGAGCTTTTCAGCTCCACCTTTAAGTTTACGCTTTGGTTTGTCCATTGCCGTCTTCCACTCTCGCAAACTCGCGCATAGCTAAATACAGGGAAGAGGTGGGCCGTAATAATTGGTTCTGCCTCAGATGGCGCACTTGTGCACTTGACTTCAGCAGGCACCGTTTCAGTGCGTATGGCGGCGTATTGGTTAGGTTACCCACCGAATAGTGCCAAAGTGACATCTGAGACACAAATTTAGTACCCCCCCCCCCCCCCACATGCATGGGCCGAGGGCCGTCAACATGACATCGTGGGCCGCCGGTCAGTTTTTTTTTTTTTTTTTTTTTTTTAAACGGGGGAGGCCATCGGCCCTCGAGGGAACTCGGCCCACCGGGAAAATGCCCGGTATGCCAGATTGCCAGTCCAGCCCTGGATCCAGGGGGCTGACGGACCTTCCAGGTGTGCTGCTAGGATAACCAACACAGAGCTCTGGAGAAACATCTGCTCAGCTTGGAGGATTTAGACTGAAGAAACGGGAAGAATCATTGGCTGAACACACAAGAACATTCAGTTGGTTTGACTGAGTTGTTTATTACCACTATGCTTTAATATCAACTATAACATAGTAACTTGAAAGTAATCCAATGCACGGGTTTACCTGGGCTGAAGCCCCAGGGCCTACGCTGATCAGGGGGCCTACCATGAGCTGAAAAAAAAATATTATTTTATTTTTTTATACTGGCTCATGATAGGCCCCCTGATCGGCGTAGGCCCAAGACAATGTGATTGTCTGAAACGTGTCTGAAACGGCCAAATGTCGGCCTACGAACACTCCCAGCCCCAGGGCCCAATGGCAGGTTAATGCAGGCCTGGTTGCCATGGTAGCTGTTTATGTTGGCTTTGGTGCGCGTGTGTGTGTGTGTGTGTGTGTGTGTGTGTGTGTGTGTGTGTGTGTGTGTGTGTGTGTGTGTGTGTGTGTGTGTGTGTGTGTGTGTGTGTGTGTGTGTGTAGGGGGGATGGGTCAGGTAGGGGTTACACCTCCAATTGAATCATTGGCCTTGGAGCTGGACAGGGTCCCACAGGGGAATATGGATTATTGTGTTTGGATTGACGATGTATGGTGTATTGCTATATTTGTGAATGGAATACATATTGAACCTTTGAGCTTAGTGTTCGATCCTTTGAATGATCTTTGCTGCACTTCCATATCAACATCAAATCAATTTATATCAAGTCATTCATAATATTGATTGGAGACTCATGTCTTGTGACAAGACGATTTGAAGAACATGTACTGTCTAGTAAAACGACAGATGGATGGTAGACAGATTCATAACCAGAGAGCTTTAACAAAAATAGAGTTAAAGTGCCACCTAGTGTACATCTAACTTACTGCATTTTATTTCATTAAGGGTGTGCTACAAGCAGCACTCAACTATTGTTATTCTAAGGCTTTATCTTCCTTACTTTCCTTATAATTCTGCAAAATATTGTGTATTTAAGTTCTCAGTCTTGCTTTGTTTGCCACTGAGCCTTCAACTGTATATAAACCAGTTTACCTGACGTTTGGAAACCCTCTTGTTGACAATAAATTAAAGTTCAATTTTAAAGTTATTCCATTCCTTGTTTTTCAGTTCTCCCTGTCCACTCTCCTCCTTTTATCCTAGTCAAGTCTGATAGATACCAGTTGATACTGGTCTGGTGGTTTATTCTCTGGTTTAGTGCTGCTCTGGCCCTAACCCCAGCCAAGGCTTCTTCGCTAGCCTTGTGGCCTATGCCTTAGGACAACGGATGAAAATTAGCAATTAAGCTAACTCCGGCATATTTATATTGATGCTCTGGCTGACATATTGATTAATGTGCACTGTCCTAATCAAATAAATAAATAATAATAATAATGACGACAGTAAAGATTTCATCGCTGTCTTGCTCCTCCCCCAGCCCATGACATCATACACGGTCAGCGCAGTAGGCCCCTCCCCTTTCTTCCCCTGGATGGTGGAGGTCTGATGATTTCCCTTTAGCCTACTCTGGTACACAAATTACAATTAAAGCCTAGAAAAATGTTGAGGTGTTTAATATTGATTCAGTAATACTGCCACCCACTGCTAAGCTGTTCTGCAGTTTGGTTGACGGTTATTATGGTTGGGGTCAGTAGAGGGCGCTATAGACCTTTACATTAGGTGCAGATTTAAAACCTCCGCCCTCCCGGGCACTCAGTGTTTTGTCGTAGCTTTGTGTATATTTTTGTCGTGGAGTTGCGTTTTGGTGGTTTTATTCCAGAAATTATTTAATTGACGTGCTCATAAGCATACACACTCACACACACACAGGCAATCACACACACATACACACAAGAGAAAGGAGACCATGTGATAAGGAAGACATTCTACTGTTTCCACAGAGAGCTCAACTTCACAACCCTGCTGGCTGCGCACAACCTTTTTCGGTTCATGTGTGATTGTGTGTGTGTGTGTGTGTGTGTGTGTGTGTGTGTGTGTGTGTGTGTGTGTGTGTGTGTGTGTGTGTGTGTGTGTGTGTGTGTGTGTGTGTGTGTGTGTGCAGGGCTTTTTTTTACATTCAACCTTTCATTTGTGTGTAGTATATTATTAATGGTTAGGGTTCAAACCCTTTACAGCTTTTATTTAACATTATGATCAGAAAAACTACATGCAATATTCACATCACATTAAAACCATTTGACCGTACACTGGGGCCTCAAGTCTACAAAACATGAAACACTATTTTACACATAGTATTAATCTTTATGTTCACGAATTGTGTGTTCAAAACAAGAACATCCATCCGAACATTACATTCATGTACATTTCTATAACCCCCCCCCCCGTATCCTCTCCTATGTGTGGCAAAGATACTGGGCCATACTCCTTGATTTCCAGGAAACATTTATGTTTATGCAATTTCATCCAATCCTGCTTACAGTCACAATAAATTCATCGATCACATTTTGTACAACGCAGACTGTCTTGTTTAGCAGAAACACTTTAGTTAGGACCATATAGTCTCTATGGTTAGACCTGTTAGGGGCCGACCATGGAATTTCAGTAACTGGATTTGACAAATTCCTAGAAAACGTTAAAAAATATATATATATTTAAAAGTTGAATATAAAGCGCTTCGGACAATCTTTAGAAGCAACGTCCCGAAATAGATGCATAGTTAATTAAACATCGTACTTAATCCTTGATGATGTACACGCGAGAACGTTGCTATTATTAATCTGCGTCTTCATTCTTTCTGTACATAGCATCCAACACAAGCTGTATCTTTTAATACATCTAATCTAACAAATACAGCATTGGCCCCGAAGGCAATCGAAACGCAGCATTGTTCCATTTTTTAAAGGGGAGTTATAACTATAGAAGAGATGGCCTGAGATAACTCCTAGCATAGCGTGACATTTTAGTTTCATTTTGATTCAGGTTCATCCAAGGACTCCCACTGGCTGTAGTCGTGGCTGTACTGTACACTGTACTGTAGTGAGGAGAGGCAGAGGTAACCCTAACCCTCACCCTCACCCTGGAACGGTACCAGACACAGAGTACCCGCGGGAAGGGAACACACGTCTACGCTCACCACTGCGTGACCTTTGATAGGTCACTAGTACACACTACGAGACATGCAGTATCGCACGAGGAGGCTCGAGAAAAACGCATCATTCAGTTCTATGTGGTATTCCCATATTTTTTACAAAACTTTGAATTTTGACCTTTAAGTAGTCCCCTTGGGTTGATTATGGGTACAGACAAGATTTGTCTTTGAGGTGTTTAACACACATGGAAGAAAATAAGACATTCTGAGTTGAATTTGATTCAATTGATTTCAATTCACCGTACTTATGGTTGAAACCCTGACCTTGCTTGACCTACATAATGATGCAAATTGTTCGCAGTTAAGTACACAGTCCATCTATTGGATATAATCATAATAAACAGAATCATTATAGAAAGAGGTTAAAGGTGTCATTGCATTGTTTTTTCATAAATTTAGCAATGAATGCCCTGTGAGTCGGTTCTGGTGAAAAATGCGCTGTTGCTTCTGTTTCACGCTGTTCTAGTGTGGTGGAGGAGGTGGGCGGGGAGGGACGACTTGATTTTGGCTCTTACTCATGAATATTCATTATATGCAAATGTCTCGCCTCTGATTGGCTAACAGCACGGTCCGTCAAAACCAATTAAACTTTCAGAGAGACTCAGGCCCTGTCCACACGAAGCCCAAACGGGCGAAACCGTTACGGTTTCGATCTAGCCGGTTTCGGAGTATCTCCATAAAGACGGAGTCAAGCGAAACGCTGTAGTACACATTCCAGGCCCATAAGGGGCACTGCTTCTGCTACAGCAATCCAGAAGGAAAATAAATAAGAAGAAGAGGCGAGCATGCGCATAAAGGGTGAGACTCCGCGGGCTTAACAGTCATGGGGTGTGTTCAAAACCGCGTACTTGCTTACTACTCCTACTAACTATGACGTCAAATTGAGTAAGCGAGAACTTAGTAAGCGAGTTTAGGTAAGCGAGTAGTATCCGAATGTCTTCTACTTCCGGAAAGATTTTGAGTAAGCATCGCTAGCTTACTAGACGTACTAAACTGCCCCAGAATGCACTGCGTCTATTCAAAAGAACAGTGGAAGCCATGGCGCTAAACGGGGAGCCGCAGCAGCAGTGCTTTTAATAATTGTTTAATAATTGTTTTAACATATCACCGCAAATCCTTAGGTTGAAGGTGTACTGTGACGTTAAATGTGACGGCTATATATTTATTTATAATGTTTATTAACGGCGCCCGGTCGGTAGGTTATTGACACGTCATTTGATTCACGTCATCTGAGGTGGTTAAGTAAGGACGGTCTTCTGAACGTCGATTACTCAAATGGATTACTCAATCATTATTTAAGGATTCGAGAAGTAAGCCAAATATTTAGTAGGTAGTAAGCAGTAAGCAAGTAGGCGGTTTCGAACACACCCATGGCTAGAGGGTCAAGGGGTGGGGCGATGACGTCATGGTTTACGGTTTCAGTCGGTTTCAGGCGTCCACACGAATCCAAAACGAAACCGGGTAGATTTGAAACCACCTCTGAGGGTGGTTTCAGAAGTTTACGGTTTCGGTCAGCGGATTCGCCGGCTTCGTGTGGACGGAAGGCCGAACCGTACAAGACCTTTGCGGTTTCGCCATGAAATCGGCTTCGTGTGGACGGGGCCTCAGAGAGTGGGATAAGGAGAGAGAAAGACACAGAGAGGGAGAAGGAGAGAGAGAGAGAGAGAGAGAGAGAGAGAGAGAGAGAGAGAGAGAGAGAGAGAGAGAGAGAGAGAGAGAGAAGGAGAAGGGGGAGAGGGACAGAGAGAAGGAGAAGGAGAGAGAGATAGAGAGAGAGACACAGAGAGAGGGAGAAGGAGCGAGAGACAGAGAGTTGCAAGTTATAAGATAAGATCACACAAACTCTTTGATAGATCATACATCCATTGCCAACTTCTCCATGAATGCAATTTAAAACATTCTTCAACGCTGGCTCTAAACATGCATCTGTTGAATACCATTTTTTTTAACACATTTTCAGAATTTAATATTCAATATTCCTTACCAAAATATTTAACAAAATTTTAATTTCACTTAAATGATTTCCTCCAGTATTAGATCACTATCGCAGTATCATATGCTGCAGCATACCAGGGCAACACGCTAAACCAATATACCTTTTCCATGCCTTTCCTGTTTTCACACATTTCTGCTACCTTTCACAGTTGTAATTATAAGTGTGTCTAGTCAATACCTGTCTAATGTTGACGTATAAGCTGAATTTAATACTAATTCACCAACTGACGTCAGTTGGTGAGGCTTTTCTAATTCGCTCGTTTATGCGTCTATTTTCTTTCATTATCATTTTCACATTTCAAATAGGATAGAATTAAATAGATATATAATAGGTAAACTAGGTTTATTTAAAAGTCAAAGTCCAATTTATTTGTGCAGCACAGTATCAGACACAGCGGTCAAATGAGGAGGGGAGAGACGGGAAGGAGGTTATGTGGTGAAAGCGATCTTGAAAAGGTGGGTTCTGAGGGCCTGTTTAAATGATAGCAGTGTGTTAAGGAGCTTTACGGGCCGAGGCAGCTGAACCGATGACGGGTTACGACCCAACCCCGCGCTGGCTCATCCAGTGACGTACACAAACACGAGGGATCAGTATGCTGAGTGACTGTTCATGTTAGCAGGCTCTTCGGAGGAGGGGGGGGGGGCCCAAGGGCCGGGGGATGACGTATCAAGCAGTGGCGCGCATCATGACGCGGCCTGTCATTGGTCGATGAAGCAATGCGGGGTCTTTTTTTCCGCGAGACATTCTCGTTTTCCAAGAAGATGAAATAACGGTCACGATCTTGGTGGTGTGGGGAGGGACTCTGCTCGACATACTTTGATGTTCACTTGAATCAATCAACCATCGTAAAAATAAATCGCCCCCTTTTTTTTTTGCTGTTTCCACTCTTAGTACACATCATTCGATATGGCATATTCCTATTTGAAGGTTGTGCATTACTTAGGATATTTCTAATAATGACAGTTATATGTCTTCTGTACAGGTGTCACCAAATTCAGAGCAGAGGCACTTGGGCGTGATCTCCACACCATAGCCCAGCACAGAAATCATTTGACCATAATAATAGTACATGTAGAATAGTAGTACATTCTTTACTTCATTGCATTCCACTTGGATGTAAGGAGTTTTGACCATTTAAAAATGCAAAAAAAACTAAAATGATGAATGCATTACTTAAGGGCAGGCTGCATAAAAAAAATGAGGAAATCAACCATCATCACTCCTTCATTTTTCCAAGTACTCCCTCCTTCCTCCCCTCCACCTCTCCTTCTTCCTCCCCCCGCCCCCGCCTCACCCCAGCCCCCGTCTCACCCCAGCCCTTAGCCCCTTCCCCACTCTCTGTGGTATTAAAGAGATGTGGAGTCGCTGGGGATTGTCAGAGAGCAAACTTCACCTCCCTCTTCATCATCTCCAGGGCTTTGAAGCCTTCCTGTGTCCCTTTCTGCTGTAGTGTTCCCTGAACAGGAGGAGAGACCCCAACAGCGCGCCTTGAGATGCCCTCACACGTCAGACCAGGTATGGACGAGGATGAACTCCAGATACTCCTCTTAGTCTCTTGAATAAACTTTGTTAACTTTCCTCCCTTCGCTCTTGATTTTGTGAACGTGTTTTAATTGTTTGAGAGATATCTATTCTCATATATTCCACCTTTAACATTAAAACTATGCCTGTACCCTTTACCGCTAAACATAAGTTTCAAGATCCGTATTTCTTAATCTTGGAGGCGGAGGGGGGGGTTATATGAAAACAAGGCTGAACTATTTTAGTGTTTTAATGTCCGTCTCATTGTCTCTCCTTTCTTTTGTATTTTGCTCCCTCTCTCTATCTCTCTCCCCCTCTGTCTGTCTGTCTGTCTGTCTCCATCCTCTCTCCTCCTCCTCCCTCTCTCTCTATCTCTCTCCCCCTCTGTCTGTCTGTCTGTCTGTCTCCATCCTCTCTCCCCCCCCTCCCTCTCTCTCTATCTCCCCCTCTGTCTGTCTGTCTGTCTCCATCCTCTCTCCCCCCCCTCCCTCTCTCTCTATCTCCCCCTCTGTCTGTCTGTCTCCATCCTCTCTCCCCCTCCTCCCTCTCTCTCTATCTCCCCCTCTGTCTGTCTGTCTCCATCCTCTCTCCCCCTCCTCCCTCTCTCTCTATCTCCCCCTCTGTCTGTCTGTCTGTCTCCATCCTCTCTCCCCCTCCTCCCTCTCTCTCTATCTCCCCCACTGTCTGTCTGTCTGTCTGTCTGTCTCCATCCTCTCCCCCCCCCGCCTCCCTCTCTCTCTCCCTCTCTCCCGCGGTCTATATCCAAGGGTCCTTTGCGTGGCTGGGCGCTCTGTGTCTGGTGCTACGGACGCCGACAGACACGGTGCGTGCGGCGCCTATCTGCGACAACGGCCAGGCGAGCTGCCAGGTCCTCTCACTGGCTGACCTCTTCGATCGGGTCATCCAGCACTCGTCCAGGATGCACGGCATGTCCAACGACCTGCACTCCCAGTTCGTAAGTCGTTTTTTCTTTTGCCAGCTTCGGACAGGCATGCTTTGAACCACAGACCTTAGACCTTAAGCTTCTATTTTTAGCCTTTCATTCAAACAAGACTCTGATCTTGATCTGCTGAAATAGCACTTTGATAAGCAGTAGTTATTCATCCTTAATCCTATTTGTTAGTAATATTATTATTTGATGTTGTATATATTATTACATTCAAATAATGCTACTTATTCTGAAGGGATTCTAACAGAATAAGAGTTTAAAGGTTCTGTGTGGTTGAAAGCTTGCTTTGTATTTTGCTCCTGCTTTGCACTGAGCCACCTGACTTCACGCGTTAGTTGTTACCTCGGTGATACTAATCAGTGTAGATCCAGATTCAAATCACAGGGAGGGATTTTTACCTTGGGAATTGTCACTATGCATTATTTCTCGTCAGATTTAACAATATTGATATTTAAACAGAATGCAAATCAATTCTCTTTTCCCAATTCACGTTTCATTTTCGTCTTGACCCTCACATGACTCATGGCCACGCCACCGTCCCACCCTGACGTTCACCTGTCCTCTTGATCTCCCGTCCACCAGGAACAGTACTTCCTACCCAGTAGGAATCACATCAGCAACAGGGTCAACAGAAACTGCCACACCTCCGGGATCCTGACTCCCAATGGCAAGGAGAATGCACAGAGACTTGCTGTGAGTACACCCTCCTTGCTTAGGATGAAGCTTATATCTCTTCTACACAAGACAACAAGAGTTAATCTGTAGCTTCCTTTGTCTCCGAATGTTACCGGCTATTATCAAGTTACGAATACTGAAATAGAGCTGGGCGAGGATAACAAATGGAATTATCGTCTTCATTTTTCGCCCTGGGGTTTGTTCTAGTGGCATGGGAGCTTGAATAAAAATGTCTCTACCTACTTGGTCCTCATATCTTTAAACACAATGGAACAAACTCAAGTCTACATGGCCTTTGGAACAACTAGATTGAACCAAATCCAGTAGCTAGATGTCAATGTTAAACATATCAAGACACATGGTCATGGCTGATAGCCAACCATACCCAATATGTTTGTGTCCAGACACTGCTCATCGCGTAAGACTCCCGCGATCCATCGCTGATCTCCACTCTCTCGCTCCCGTCCTCCAACTCCTGCCCCCCCCACCCCCACACCCCCCTGGGTCCCTGCAGGGAGAGGAGCTGACGGAGGTGATCCTGAAGCTGCTGTGGGCCTGGAGGGACCCTCTGTGGCACTTCCACCAGAGCATGGCCCACCGCGACGACTTCAACAGCTTCAGCTCCAACAAGGCCCTGGTGATGGGCGATCTGGTCCACGAGCTACGCACCGGCGTGGAGAAAGTAGCCGAGAAGGTACGCGCCCCCCTTTACTGAAATAGTATACGTGCTGTGGTTTGTTTGCTGCCTAAAGGCTTCTAGATCAAGAATATCCAAACGACAATTGTAATGTGTTGGAAGAATTTTGTCAGGAACTAATGGCTAAACCCTCGAGCACATGTCAGTGACTCACTCCAAGTCCAGCATTCGTCTGTGAGCATGACAAAAGAATGACTAAAACTGCAAGCGGGCCGCTAGAGGGGGAAGCAATCAATTAATCAGTCATTAACCATTTCTACGGTTATATTTTAAGAAAACCAGTACGCTTGCATATGAATCCCTCATCTGTGTTCCAAATATGTTGCTCCATTTCCAACCATTAACAAAAGCGTCCGCCCGACAAAGGAAAGACAACCCTAAAGACGTTCTCCTCTGTTGCTCCAGATGCAGAACCTGGGCATTATCAGCAACTTGGTCAACGGTCTGAGGTCCCCTGAACAGCTGCTGCCCTCGCCCGTCAGACCCCAGTGGAGCCTTATGAATGACTATGACCTCCTCTTCTGCCTTCGCCGAGACTCCAACAAGGTTCAGAGCTACCTCAAGATCCTCAAATGCCGCATAGTTCCGGAGAATGACTGCTGAAGGCCAAAAAAAGTTAAAGAAAAGTCAAAAAAAAGAGACTGTGCACAGCCAACCCCCCCCCTTGCCAACCACTTGAATGGTGATGGATGAGTGACCATACCAGAACCAACACTGGTTTGGCGGACATGGTTTTCTATTTGCACTTTCAGAGGTTCATTGAGACTCTTGTTGATTCATTTGAAAATATGTATACTGCTTATTCCTTCTTGTGAAGCTTGGAGTAAACACGGGACCATTCTATGTAGATTTGGTTAATGCTACAGCTACGGTTTATGTTGTGTGTGCACAAACGTGGGTTTCACAAACGTTTTTGAACACACTACACAAACAGAATCAGGGGAATCAAATGTGACTAGAGCTTGCTGAAGGCTCTGTGAAAAGGGTGGCTATCTTAGAACGAATATGAATTAAGGACAATAATAATGTGATGCATCTGATGGAACAGAGGAGAAATAAAAGCAATGTTTTTTAGTCTATAGAAATCGTTTAATAATAATGCACTTTCCCTGAGATTCTACATGAGATTCTTGCATAAGAATTGAAGAATCAGCATTCATGTATTAGGAACTAAATAAAAAGAAGCAATTATGAAATTGCAAAAGAATCTTGAATCAGAAGGCTCACTGTGTGTGATTTGCATGACGACTTGTTAACCAAATTAATAATTCCAAATTAGAGGGGTAAAAATATACCGATATCGATATGATCGATATGCAAAATACAGGTTTATCGGCCATTATTCAATATATATTGTGGTATCCTTGGGATGGAGCAGCAGTCATGGAGCAAGTCATCTTAAGTATTATTTAGCTTTTAATGCATAACGTTAAGTGCAGTATTTGGCAAGTTACTAACAAAGTGTAGTGAGGTAAGCTACCAGCTAGTTACTTTGCATTAAATTAAGCGCCCCTACATTGAGTCACCCCTGCCCCCTAACCCCACAATATGGCAACAGTACTTAACTACATCGAAGATATTTATGCTTCACATTGAACCAACTTCAATCATTGACTTGGTACACATTGAACCAAGTCAATGCTTTATTGCTGATCAATACAACTGTCAGTCAACCAGATAGGCAGGCAAAATATTTTCAGTTCAATCGTTTATTCCACAACAACCTGTGCTGTCTCGTACAAAAACTGTCAAACATTTGCACCCATACGGATATATCTGTGATAGGTCAATATCAGCCAATAAAATCAGCCAACCGATATATATCGGTCGGGCTCCAAACAAGACAAGAGATACTGCAGACTAAAAGACTCTTCCTGGAAGATAATGTTCCATTTGAGAGGCCCACGTGTGCGATATACCTCATGTTAACTTTAAAATGTCATTACGGTCGATTTAGGCATGTCTTCATAACCCTAACCCTAACCCTAACCTTGCATGCGTTACCGTGTCTGTCCCTTAACCTTTAATGTGCACGCAGAGACAATGACCCATAGTATCAACTATGTGAGTCACGGTGGTACCGCCTGACCCCATTACCCAGCTTAGACCTGATGAATTGATCCTGATGAAGATAGCCTTGCCATACCAGACCCTATCATCTTGGAGTCTGCCGTCGGCAGTGTTGGTCATCACTAAACCTTGCATTTGCAGCATTTTGAGAAGACCGGATTGGATCCTCCAAACCCGATGACGTTCATAGAGGTGCCGGATTTCCGAAGTGCCATAAGCGAACAAGTTTAATCGAAGTAAAAACATTTGTCCAAATCAAACTAATTCCAAAGCAGCCTATTATATTGTATGTATTTCAGGGTTCACTGATTGGCCGACCAGTTTGGGTTCTAGCTGCCTGCTTCGGGCTGGTTCCTGATATAATATCTGGTGACAAAACCTGGAGGTGAGCTGGCAAGATTTAGGCTGGCTTCATCATCATGTCAAACTAAATTCAACCGTTGTCCTCCAAGAGATTAAGTAATGCAGGCCCCGGAAGATGACGTCTGAGACTGCCAAGGGACATGCATGTTTGTGTCTGGGAGAGGAATGTTATGCCCCAACATCGTCTCTTCTTATTTAACTCATGCACTGGCTCAGCAGATGTTCCCTCGTACTTTGTTCATCCACGTCCATCATCGCCATGAGTCACGTCAAGTCTGGCCTATTGACCCTTCCAGGCCACCGTCTTCCACCTCATTAATAGTTTCCACTGTCGTCAGAGAGTGCATCAGCATAAACTGGGGTGGGTGGGGGGGCTTTAAATGCTACTGGGAAGGGAGAGAGGGGGTGAAAGGGTCAAACAGTTGACTTATCGCCGAGGACAGCTGCCAGTTGCTTTGGATCAACGCATGGCTCACAGGGCAGGACGTGATACGCAGGAGAGCACGCCATGAGCTGCGGTCATGGCGTTTTACGTCGTTTTTCAGAGTCATGCTCGCTCACGTGACTGAGGACTACCGGGAGACTATGCAATGCAGTGTTATTATTAGTAGTAGTATCAATAATAGCAGTATTAACTTTGTTGGTAGTATTGGCAGTATTACTCGTAGTTTGGAAAAGTAATGTGTCAAACCACAACATACAACATGTAATGCAGCTAGCTAGTACAATCCTAATTAAAAAACAGGTTTACCTTAATACTGGGATGAGGGGAAGCAAGCATGCATGTCCTTGACTTTCTTTGTTATATTGGTAGTTTACATTTTAATTATGGATGCATGGTTTGGAAATGGCGCTCAAATTGACTTGGCTTGAAATCGGAGCGGGTTTGTTTGCAAATTAAAGAACAGTCCATTTTATTAATTTTTTCCAATGCTCAATTCGTATGAATCACACCTTTCCTTTGTAACCCGGAACACCTGCTCTCTGCCCGCTAGTCTCTGTTCCGCCGACCTCACATTGATTCTTTTCTCAGATACTTCGATGAATTCACTAAACTAAGCTGCTACGCTATAACTACAACTACAATAACAACGTGTGCAGTGTTGCCAGATTTGTGACAGTTTCCACCCCTTTAGCAACATAAACAGTTTTTGAGTGTATTAATGATTTATTTGTATTAGCGGCATTATCACCTAATATTAGCTGCCATGCGAGCCGCCAATTAAAGCTTGGCACGCCCCATGAGTCTCTCGAGCCACACAATAGAGCGGCGAAGTCACGCCCCTTCCGGTAGAGCCCATTTGACCTATGAGATCCAAAAATATGCAAGGATTTCAGCGGAGAGAAAGTAATTATTTTCTGGTCCCAGTCTTTATAAACCCCGGATTACACATATGTTGTTTGTGGATTTTAATTATAATCTTTCATGTCAAGAGTTTGACCGTTTATTGTGCAATTGTTCAGTTAAAGGCTGTAGAGAAAACACAATGAGAAAGACTGCATGTCTCGTATGTGACGTCAAGCTCCCTGCGACTGGCGTGGACAAGACCGACAATCTCCCCATCGGCTTAACTGAAACTCTCCACATGCCCCGACTTGTAATGGTTTTCACCTCTTTCGATGCTTTTATCCTCCCCTTGGAAAAAAGCCGTGAAGTGGAGCAGAGAGGTCGACATGAGTACCAAGTGCGGGTGGTGACTAGGGTTGCCAACCGTCCCGTAAAATACGGAATCGTCCCTTATTTGGCAATTAAATGTTGCGTCCCGTATTGAACCAATACGGGACGCAATTTGTTCCGTATTTCCATAAATGTCCAATACACATGTCTGTCACACACACAAATTCTAAATCTAACAATAATGATCAAAACAAAACACAGGGAATACTACGGTCAGCAAAATTGTCGCGGCGGGATCTACGCAAGACCGGCTCCGGTCATCTGTGTGTCTGCGCATGCGTGTGGTGGTCACGGTTGCCTAGCGACAGACACCACACACCGGCGCTGCTCACAAAACCTGCGCCTTTTAAAAATGTCCGCTACACCCGATACTCCACCACGTCCTCAAAAGCGTAAACGCTTGCAGAAGTACGGACGTGAGTGGGAAGACGCACATCCTTGGCTGGACAGCGTCAGTGGAGATGTTTACAAGGCAAGTTGTAAAATATGTCGGCGAGTGTTTTCAGTGGCGCACGGTGGGCTGTCTGACATCAGACAGCATGCAACAGGACAGCATGCAACCTTCTTCTCTGCAATAATATCCTCTCTCTCTTTGAGGATGTTGTAAAGAAGCTGGAGAGTGATGAAACCACCTGTGTTGAGTTATATTCCATCATGGAAAACTTCAAGCAAAAGCTCACACAGAGACGAGATTAACAGTTCTATGGCTACTTAACTAAATTGAAGCTGCAGCGTCTCCGTCCACTTGATGCTGACATGGCAAGGGCAGATTTTACTGCATTCCTCAACACAGCACTCTCATATGTTGAGAAATGGTTCAACTTTTCTGAAGACTACTGGTTGTTCTCACTGCAACCTCTCTCTCTGCACCATGGCACCATGACCTTTACTGACATTGAGAGGGTGACCACCAAGCTCAACCTCATCCATAAAGTCAACATGGATGAACTTTATGATGAATGCTCCACAGCAAAACCCATTCTGAAGAGGCTCAAAGAAGATGCTGAAGATGAATGGAAGTCCAAAGGTGTGGCTGCCAGGTGGGTGGCTCTCTTTCGAGTAGCTGACCTGCCAAACATGCTGTCTATCACCAGACACATCCTGAGCATCCCAGCATCCACTGGATGTGTGGAAAGGATCTTCTCCAGAATGGCCAACAAATGGAGTGGGCCATTCCGTTTATTTAGTTTATATTTTAAAAGTTCATTGCTGCACACGCCACACAAAGAGATTTCATTCAAGATTTAATTGACTGCACTTTATAAGAGAATGTTATGTGGTAATAAAGCATTTCAAGATTTAAGTATGACTAATTCCTTTCTTGATCAACCCTTTACTAAAAACACCAGCACAAAATAAAACATACCACTGCTGCGGGCGCCCCGCCCCACAGGAGTCGGGCCCGTGATGGGCGTCCCTTATTTTAATTTCTGAAAGTTGGCAACCCTAGTGGTGACGTATATCATTCGCGTCGAGAGCAGCGAAGAGCTGTAGTTCACAAAGCGGCCTAACACAAAACCTAACATTATCAAACTTCTTCGCGAACATTTTTAGTTTTTTTGCATGAAAAATTATCATTTAAATCCAAAAACAACATATGTGTAATCCAGGGCATATAAAGACTGGGACCAGAAGATAATTACTTTCTCTCCATTGAAACCCATTCATATTTTTCGATCTCATAGGTCCCATGGGCTCTACCGAAAGGGGCGTGAATTGGCCACTCTATGGGCAACACTGATTTAAATCATACACTGTAAGGACTATCTATGGTAAATGTACGGTTTCTGATGGTTCTCCATATTTAGATCAAGAAGGCAACACATATAATATTATCCTCATCCTCATCCTGGAGGACCTATTCCAGTAGGCCTACATTTCCCTGCGTGCTAGTGACGTAGCATTTCCGTAGCACGAGCCTCATTGAACTTCAGTTCATCTCAGTTCACGGTGGCTTCCGTCATTAAAGACAGCAGCCCGATGGCATTTCAATTAATCACAGTAAAATCGCTTCATTACACAAATAACGTATTAACTCATTCAAGCAAATGGATCCAGTGTCCTCCACTTACCATTGTTTAGTTCACTTTCCAAACGAAGTAAATTCCAAACCGCTAGGCTGCTAAGCCTAGCGGTTTATGATGGTTTATGATGCTATTTAGGATGGTGGGGTCGTCAAAACAAAATATCACAACACGTCGCATATTCATTAATAATCACGTTTCCCTTATCCATTTAACATCAAATATATCAGCAAAATATTCCAGTAGTCAGTATTTCATTGAAAAAAGTTGAGTAAAGTTGGACCGTTCTCCACCACGGGTGACTCAAGGCTGTCACAACACATAGCCTATCCGGCGGGCGGCTCGCACGCTATTCAATCAGGACGTCTGGTCACTAAGGTCAGGAGGACATCAGTCGAGTCGGCCAAAGGAAACCCCTCAAAAGGTTATGTCTGCAGAAGAGGGTAAATAAAGAAAGAAAAACTTCGAATAAAGACGGATTGTAATAGCCTATTTGGAATCGTAGTTTTTGCGATTTACAAGGGGGAGACTTTTTTGGACAAAGAGACTAACTCAGATCAAAGATGTCATAGAGGAGATTTTGTTCTGATACATGTCAGGTGTTTCTCAAACAACATTCACTAGGATGAAAGTGCATCTACCAGCATGTTTGGACATAGGTCCAGCAGGTGCCTAGAACTGAATGAATCTAGAATTGAATGAATCCTGTGGGCCAGTGGCGGACTCAGACTGTTTGAAGGGCAGGGGCGAAAAAAATAAAAAGGGCACATTTTGCACAACCTGGGGCCCAACCAGCGTGCAAAAAGCTATGATCCATCATGTATGATGAAATAGTCCTCCTCATCCTTGATTAAGATTAGCATTAAATATAAGGAGATCCAGAAGCCAATAAGGCCCTTTCTCTCGTATTCACCACTCTAGAAGGCACTCATTGAGGCACGTTATCGAATTTCCTTGTTCTAGAGTGCTCATCATCATTTATTGTATGAGGGGGTTGGCCTACCAGAGGGCACCCAATAATTTTTTTTGCATGTAAAGGACAGCCAATAAGGCAGTCTTTAGGCTAAAGATAGTAGGCCTATATTACAACCAAGCTGAAATTCCCTCTAAACGTTCGGACTTTGTAAAATGTGTTTACATCAGCGCGGTTACTCAAAAAAACAGTCACAAATGCATTATGCTGTCAATATTAAAATCACAGGATTTT
>NC_082385.1:1289267-1296398 GCF_031168955.1 Gadus macrocephalus | reverse complement strand
GTTTCCTCAGACCTACACCCCTGTTTCCTCTGGTTCCCACCTACGACCCCTTCCTACGTCAGCTCTGTATATTATTCCTTATAAAGCGTTCTACTCCACCTGTTTCCTTTGCTCGCCCTGCTTGGGGCAGTTCCTGACCTACATCCCTGTTCTCTCTCTCCTTTCCCCTTCCCTTCCTCCACCTCCTCCTCCTCCTCCTCCACCCCCTCCTCCTCCTCCTCCACCTCCTCCTCCTCCTCAAACCCTCCACCCACTCCTCCTACTCCTCCCCCCCCTCCTCCTCCTCCTCCCCCTCCTCCTCCACCCCCTCCTCCTCAAACCTCCACCCACTCCTTCCCCTCCTCCTCCTCCTCCTCCACCCCCTCCTCCTCATCCCCCTCCACCCACTCTCCCCCTCCTCATCCCCTCCACCTCCTCCTCCCCCACCCTCCTCCTCCCCCCCCCCCCCCCCCCCTTCTCTGTGTTTCCGCTTGCTCTCCTTCCTGGAACTCGGACCGCAAGAGAGGAACTGGTTTCCTCTCAGCTGGAAGGGGGAGGGGCTTGTTGTGTTTGGCATTTCAACATGACACACACACACACACACACACACACACACACACACACACACACACACACACACACACACACACACACGTACACACGTACAGACACTCAATGCAAGGATGTCACCAGCAGCTGAGTGGCCCGGCCACTTCAGTCACTTAAAACTTTGTGTGTGTGTGTGTGTGTGTGCGTGCGTGCGTGTCTGTGTGTGTGTCTGTGTGTGTGTGTGTGTGTGTGTGCATGCGTGTGTGTGTGTGTGTGTGTGTGTGTGTGTGTGTGTGTGCATGCGTGTGTGTGTGTGTGTGTCTGTGTGTGTGTGTGTGTCTGTGTGTGTGTGCCTTCTTCAGTACAGTTAATTGTGTCGTGTTCATATAAATAGACGGAACGTGCCCCATTTCGCCATCTGTCACCTTTCCTTAAGCTGTACCTAAAATACATCAGATGTCCCATCATGCATTGCGTGTGTGTGTGTGAGGGACAATGTGGCGCTGTGGCCGCAAGCATTTGCTTACTTCGGTGGCCCTCTTAATGTGGAGCAGTGGCTTCACTGTTTCCCATGAGGTCAGTCCCTCAGCACAAACCCCAGTTTGTTTATTGTCAGCTGTTTATAGGTGAGCCGGCTCTCTGAAGTTCCCCAGGTGATGTCACCCCCGGTTGTGGCACGAGAAGATGACGTCTACTTTGTTTTTCCATTGTGTTTGTCGTGTTTTTCAAAATAAAAGCGTGTGTGGTTTCTGGTCTTGTGTTGCAGAACGGCGTTGTACACAGAGATCTGAAACTGGAGAACGTGCTTCTGGATGACAACTGTAACATTAAGGTGAGGTGCTGTTCCTGCTGTAAGCTAATGTTTCTTGTACCTTAACCCTGGAGCGATGTGGCTCTGATCCAAAGAGGCTGTGGCCACACGCGCACAAACATGTTGTACTTTCTTTTCCTAGGTTGGTCGAGAATAAGGAATTGGGAAAATGCAAATTTGAACCTCGGAAAATGCAAATTTGAAACAGAGAAAATGTTAATGAATGATGTCATTATTATTGTCTTTCTTTAAAAGGATTTAATTGAAAAGCAAACAAATGTGCATGTTTAAATTTTGTCAAACCAAAAGGGACAAACATACCATCCACGGCACTGTTTTACGGCGGCAGAAACCACGTCTATCGTCCTGGTTTTACGACCCTCACCTTCTGCGTTCCTCCCCCCAGATCGCAGACTTCGGCCTTTCCAACCTGTACCACAAGGACAAGTTCCTCCAGACCTTCTGCGGAAGCCCTCTCTACGCGTCCCCCGAGATCGTCAACGGACGGCCCTACCATGGCCCGGAGGTACGATTCCCCTGCTCCCTGTGCCCTTAAGCAAGGCGTTCCCGAAGCTTGCTCCTGCCATCAGCCGCCGCTCGGTGGAGCTGCCGTTCTACCAGGACCCATCAACCCGTCAGTGAAGTCAGAGAAGCAATATGTTCTCATCTCTGTGCTACGTGAGGTCAGTTCTCTATCTAAATTGGAAATTCTATATGAGGAATAAGATTGAGGTGTGTCATCTCGTTTTCTATGGGGTGCTCAGCGACAATAATACGACGAAGGCATGTTGATGTGGTTTTTCAACACAGTAACCTCCCCTTCTCAGTCTTTAACCTAATAGGTTTTATTTCTAACAATCGAATTCAATTGTAACTAATAATTGATTTCATGAGTTTGAGTATGACTTCATTAGTAACTAGCTTAGCAGCTGAAATACAAATGCATACAACCATAACTTTCAGAGACAATATATCGTGGCCATGTCATGACCCACTTGGGCCTGTACTGTGCCACTTATGGCACGCCAGCCACCGATTGAGAACCACTGGCCTTTTATACCAACATGTATCAAAATAAATTTAAATTCCAGTATGCAAGTAGAAATGTACAGAGAGAGAGAGAGAGTGAGAGCGAAAGAAAGAGAGAGAGAGAGTGAGAGAGACACACAAACACGCACACACACACACACACACACACACACACACACAGTGAGACAGAGGGAACGTGAGAGAGTGAGAGAGAGAGAGTGAGAGAGAGAGTGAGACACAGAGAGTAAGAGAGAGACACACACACACACACACACACACACACACACACACACACACACACACACACACACACACACACACACACACACACACACACAGTGAGACAGAGTGACTGTGAGAGTGAGAGAGAGGGTGAGACACCTAGACAAAAGGGGGAGCAAGAGGAAGGAAGGAAGGAACTGGACCACTTCATCAGGGACTCTCCACGACCCATAATTATCCTCAGTGAGATGAAGCACATGGCCTTATTGGAAGGCCTACATTGTCAGCCCGTGGACCTCCATGTTGTTTCCCATAGCGGAGCCCTGATCTGAAATTAGAAGCAGGCTCTTGGATACAGATCAGACCTACAGTATCTGATGGATGAAATTGTGTTTCTTCGACCGAGAAACCATCGCAGGGGTCAAACTACCCAAGATTTATGTGTGCGTGTGTGTGTGTGTGTGTGTATCGGGGGGGGGGGGGGGGGTGGCAGTGTGTATGGGTGGGTAGACTAAATTGAACTTTAACATATTGTCCCAGCCGGTAGGAAGTCTGCTCATTCGGGGTTGGGCCACACACACACAAACACACACACACGCAAACGCACACACACACCAGCAACATGTAGACCTATGGATTCCTGAAACTTGGCCAATTGGGCGGAAAGATGTTAATCACCCATCACCGAGCCATCAGTACCTCTGAAAATCTTGCATAGACACACCCACATATACACGCACGCACGCACACGCGCACACATACACACACACACACACACACACACACACACACACACACACACACACACACACACACACACACACACACTGCTTCCCATGAAGTGCAACAGGGGAGTGGACTTCCCCCGTTTTTTTATTCCTTTTGTTTCAAAACCGAGACACTGATGCTGATGATAAAAATTCAGTTATGAAACACACTCTCTCACACACACACACACACACACACACACACACACACACACACACACACACACACACACACACACACACACAGGTTTGTAGCTGACTCAGCCAAGACAAACAAATAAGGCAGAATCTATGAGGTGGGGGAGCCGACAGTGGGAATTGGCCTCAGATGTTCTGATACTGAGAATAAAGCCCAGTGAATAATGGTTAGGAGGGTATATTTGATTATGATTAATAGAATACATAGATGTTTCATAGGATTCGTAGAGAGAGTAATGTAATAACATTTTCTCCCACAGTTTGAAGGATTCATTTTGAGGGTACTTTACTCCCCCTAGTGGTCGATAAATAAAATAATGCTGCTTTAACTTGCAAAGTCTCATATTGTGTATGCTGTGTGCCCATCGTCTCCAGGTGGACAGCTGGGCCCTAGGAGTGCTCCTCTACACACTGGTCTATGGAACCATGCCTTTTGACGGGGGGGACCACATCAAACTCATCAAGCAGATCAGCAATGGGGACTACAAGGAACCCGCCCAGTCGTCAGGTAACATCAGACGATACCCGTCCTCTTCCTTCTAATCATCTTGTTACAATTTCAGTACGGATGTCTGCTGAAGTGCCCATCTTCAAATCCCTCCTAAAAACACATTTCTATGCTCTTGCATTTAACTCCATAAAAATGAGATTATTGTCTAGTGCGACCTTTTGTGCCTTTAATTGTTTTTATTTGGTTTGTTTTGTAACGAGATAGTTGAATTGTGCAGCACTTTTTTTAAAGGGCTCTGAAATAAACTTGAACTTCAACTTGGTTAAAGGGTATGATTGTTAACTTTGAGCAGCCACGGGTGTTTCTCGTGTGCAGCGATTCGGCTTAGCTCACGAGGTAGAGCAGTTGTCTTGTAACCGAAAGGTTGCTAGTTCGATTCCCTGGCTCCTCCTAGCTGAGTGTTGATGTGTCCCGGAGCGAGACACTTAACCCTGACTGCTCCTGACGAGTTGGCTGTCGCCTTGTATGGTTGACTCTGCCGTCGGTGTGTCAATGTGTGCATTAACCGATGTAAGTCGCTTTGGATAAAAGCGTCTGCTAAATGCCCTATTTGTAATTGTTTGTCTCCGACGGCTCCTTGAACCCTCGTCTTCTCGCTCAGACGCCCGCGGGCTGATCCGCTGGATGCTGATGGTGAACCCCGAGCGGCGCGCCACGGTGGAGGACATCGCCAACCACTGGTGGGTCAACTGGGGCTGGAAGAGCAGCGTGTGCGACTGCCAGGGCCCTCCCAGCCAGGGGTCCCCGATGCTAGCCCGCTTCATCGACTGGCAGAGCCGCGCGTCGGGCGGCGCCACCGCCGCCGCCGCCGGGCCGGACCCCGCACCGTCCCCCGGCTCCTCCTACGTCGGCCGCAGACTCAAGAAGCCGACCAGGCCGGAGGCCGAGTGCGGGCCGCGCCACCCCACCCCCGCGGGGGAGGACAAGCAGGCGCTGAAGAGGCCCAAGAGCATCCTGAAGACCCGGGCGTCGGACCACCGCTCCCAGAGCCTGGGGGAGCTGGAGCTGAGGCGGACCCTGCACTTCACCGACGGGGACGCCCGCCTCCGGGGCGGCGAGGTCGGGATGGAGGACGAGGACGACGAGGACGACGAGGACGAGGACGACGAGGAGGAGGACGAAGATCACGGCTGTCTGGGCGGCTCCCCGGCGAAGATGGTGCCCACGCTGCCGAAGAAGGGCATCCTGAAGAACAGCCGGCCGAACCACCTGCTGCTACAGCAGCAGCAGCAGCAGCAGAGAGAGTCCGGCTACTACTCCTCCAGCGAGCGCAGCGACTCCTCCGAGCCACAGGGGGGCGCCGCCCCCACCGTGGCCATGACGCCGGCCGCCAGCTCCCCGTCCAAGAGGGGCGCGGGGCGGAAGGGCATCCTGAAGCGCAACGGCAAGTTCTCCGCCAACACCCACCACCGGGACGGCAAGACCTGCTCCACGGCGTTCCGCTCCGACGCCGCCGGCAGCCGGGCCGCCGGCGAGGCGGGGCTGTCCCGCAGCCAGAGCCGCCCCTCCGGCTTCATCTCCGAGGACACGCCGCCGAGCCTCCCGGGGGGGGCGTCCTCCTTCGGCGGGCTGGACTGGCCCCCCGGGTCCCCCCGGCCTGGCAGCATCAGAGGGTGCCTGTCGGCCGAGGACCTGCTGCAGCCGGACGGGTTCCGGGGCCTCCACCAGGGGCCGGCCCACGGGGCGGGGAAGGTGAGCCAGGGGACCCAGTCGCCCGGCTCCCCGGGGGAGAACGGGAGCTTCTCCCTGCTGGGGGACATGGACGACGTGACGCAGGTGTACCAGCGGGCGCTGGACATCAGCTGTGCCATGAGGGAGACCTAGACCCCCGGGGCTGTGTGTGTGTGGGTGCGGACTGGACTGCCGTGCACACACTAACACACTAACACACACACACACACACACACAAACACAAAGAGAGCACAACCCTTCACCAGTCGCCATTGAAACCCCATTTTACTGGTTTTGGCCTGTTTCTTTTCTGGTGTCAGAGTGAACTGCTAAAAGTGTTACGATGTACACACATGATTTCAACCAAGCGATCTACGTCTTCACACTGGTAGAGAATCCTCACCCTGTTTTTGGACAGCTCCAGGCTGACCTCTGAACTCTGCATCCCACTCTCCCCATTAAGGACAGATGTCGTCTGAAAGCACTGAAATCAAAGTTACTGTCCCACCCGTCAAGTCTCCACAAACCAGTTCGCACATCACGGAGCATACCGTTAGAATTACTGCCAAGGCTTTACACGTGTACACTATTTATTGATCTGTTTGGTTAGGAACCCCTTTCTCCGAACCTATTTCCACATGGGATACTTATTGTTTGGGAAGGCGAGGAGTAGGGGAAATGTATTTGTTGAGTGAACTGCCAAACAGATCTAGAATGTGTCTCTATGCTCGACGTTACAGCATTTAATTTATAGCGATAAGAGAATAGTAGTTGCTATGGGGTCTCTTTTGATTTTTTTTTGTATTTGTGCAGTTGGTTTGTTAAGAAAAAAACCAACAGTAAAAGGTTGGTTTTCTTTCTAGGTCTGCTCACTTGAAGTAACTCAATGTCGGGAGAGTTATCGGTGTACTTTTGATAGACTTGCATAAGCAGGAAAGTTCTGCGGTTACATCAATGTTTTGTTTTGACTATAGGAGCGAGTGTGGAGAGAGCCGCTGTTGACTCAGGGTCAAGGTTAATCGCTTTTCGCGATCCGCGTTGATTAAAAGGAAGTGCCCGTCCAGGCAACGCCGTCCAGCCCATTCCGTTCCAGACGGACTCTAACGCACGACCACTGTTGGCTTAGTGTAGAGGTGGAGCTCCCAGGTTAAGAAAGTAAAAGTCCCCCACTAACCCCCGAATCCATCAGTTGTGTAAGTAATGGACTTTGGCCCAGATGGGAAGATTCACAAAGAATGAGTGAAGTCTGCTGGGGTTCAGTGCGAATGTGCAGCAAAAAAAAAACATCAGAAATTCCCGAAGTTCTAGAACCCGTACATTTTATGCTTCTGGCGTTGACACAAAAGGAACGAAAAAAAAACGAATTTGTCAGTCAACCAATCCCAGCCTGGTAG